>NW_026623567.1:76039-82221 GCF_030028575.1 Malurus melanocephalus
TCTCCTCCTCCTCCATCTCATCTCCTCCTCCATCTCCTCTCCTCCTCCATCTCCTCCATCTCCTCCTCCAGTGCCCTCTGCCGCCACAGAACCGCCGCAGCAGCCCCCGCAAACACCCCCCAGGTTCCCCTGAAATCTCACAAATCACAGAATACGCTGAGTTGGAAGGGACCCACCAGGATCATCGAGTCCAACTCCTGGCCCTGCACAGGAATGCCAAGAATCCCAAAATGTGCCCAGGAGTGTTGTCCAAACTCCGAGGGACTTGGTGCTGTAATCGCTGCCCTGGGGAGACAGTTCAGTGCTCACCCAYCCTSTAGGTGAAGAACCTTTTCCTGAGATCTAACCTAAACCTCAGCTGACTCAGCTTCRTGCCATTTTCTYGAGTTCTGTCACTGGTCATGACACTGAAGAGATTGGTACCTGCCCTTCTGCTTCCCTTCTTGAAGAAGCTGAAGAGCACAATGAGATCTGACCTCAATCTCTTCTTCTCCAGGCTGAACAAACCAARTKACCTYAGTGCTCCTCATAAGGCTTCCCCTCCAGCCCTTTCATCATCCTCACTGTCCTGCTCTGGACCCTCTCTAACAGCATCATGTGGTTTTATATTCAGTGCCCAAAACTGTGTGCAGTATTCAGGTGAGACCCCATCACTGCTGAGCAGAGAAGGACAATCACCTCCTTTGCTCAGCTGTGCTTAYTGCAGCCAACAAAAATTCCATCCAACTCATTCCATTCCAGCCAGGCTCATGGTACCAGAACACTGCATCTTGTAGGTCAAAAAGCCTCATCATTAGAATTTTATTTGACATGTGTGACAGTACAGCAATGAGAAAAATTTAACGTTTGGAGATAGTGGCTGCTCCCGGCATAGAATAATTCAGGGACCCGTAATATCTCAAGTTCATCAGAGTGGTTCCTGCTTACAGGAACTCTCAGCACACAAATGTCATCAGAATGCTCTAGCTGACCAAACTCAAGTCACCTACATCATCAAACCCATCAGCACACTGACCCACAAAGAGCGATCTCTTCTTAAGCTTCCAAAACTGGGCAAAGTCTGCTCCAGTTTTAAAGAGCCAGGCCTTGTAAAATTCTCAGCAGTTACTCAGAATAGCAGATTTCTTAAATTTCAAAGGGGAAAGCAAGTCACATACAGCAGAGCTGTTTGCTGACACCCACCCAGGGAAATAAAAAGCCATACACTTCAATCCAGTTGCGTTCAGAGGAGCATTTAAGCACTTAAAACTTGTACCAAAGACCCTATTAAGCATTAGGCCTTGTTTAAATAGGAGATTTGCCAAACACGCCTTTTATACTGAATCAGACCTCTGTGGTCTACTGCAAGCCAGCCACAAAAAGCAATGGTGCCAACCAAAAGCAAAGTGCCCTGCCACGCCTAAATGAGGATGTAAGCTGTGCAGCAGTCGTTTCCAGTTACTGTTTGCTTTGCTTTCCAACCTCCAGCTGCCTCCTCATGTCCGACACATCCATGGGGACCCGCACTGTCACACCRTCCATGGACTTCTTAACGTGCACCTGGCAGCCAAGGCGTGATCTGAGAAGAAAACATGAAGTGAGGCTCGTCTGKTCCCACAGTAAAGGGAGAAATTCCCCACCCTCACTGGGATGTCTGGTCTGGGATGTGCTTCCACCAAAGCTCCTGTTAAAGATGGCCTGTGCCCCAGAAAAAGCAGCTCTCAAGGCACAACCTCAGCACAGAGCAAGCCCCATCCCCTTGGAAGGAGGTGCCACGTGGTGAGAAAGCAGGGAGCCTTACGTGTCAGTGAGGCCATATGCCAAGTCCAGCATGTCTAGCTCTTCATCTGAGATGGCATCAAGCTTCTGGAAGGCTTCCTTGTCAAAGATGAGGTGACAGGTAGAGCAGGCTAAGGTCCCTTCACAAGCACCTGGTGGGGAAACGAGGGAATGACAGCAAATCAGGAAAAACAAGGGGTGAGAGAGACCATCTTCGGGAACAGGGTGAGGAAAGGTCCTTTCATAGATCTGCAGCGCGTCAAAAGAGATGCCAGCAAACACCACAGAAGGATGYAGTTTCCAGCCTGCCTCTTCTCTGGGAGAATCACAATCCGTTTCCAAATTTTTACATCAGTTCTATCCAGCCAAATGCACKGACAGAGGCTGCTGGAATGCCAGTGGTGACTGTGTGAGGCTGCAYTGCCATCTCAGCATGGTGAGCCAGCCTGCCAGCAGCTGCTGGGGAAGGGAAGCCTGTTCATGGTCTTGGCAGAACACAGAGACATCTGTGCTTTGCCCTATTCCCAAGTACCCACTGCCCCTAAAAGCACATGGACAGATCCTCCAGCAGCACCTACCAAATCCATCAATGGCCAAGTTTTGGTTGACTACCACTTCCAGCAAACTCTCCCCTTCTTTGGCTGTGGTTGTAAGTTTCTCTCCATCCCGATTTATAAAATGCACWGTCACCTGGTCCTCAGAGCTGTAAGACAAATTTGCAAAGTCAGAGGAGTTCAACCTTTTCTGCACAACRACTAAGGCATTTTGGCTGAGTGCTAGAGACATGGCACTTAGAAATGTGCATGCAAACACTTTCTCCAAGGATTACACCACACACATTGCAAACAATTCAAATTATCAGTTCTCGGTGGCAGGCAAATCTGAGTTGCCCCAATGTATTTCCCACTTTATCAAAAACAGTCCTCAGAATAAATGTCTGTCTGTGCACAAACAAGTGCAGGTGCTCTGTGGAGGGAACATGTGCAGGCAGGCAAAGCATTTGCTGGTCCCAGGCCTGGGATGTTAATCCTGGTAGAGTGATGTAATAACAAGCAAAGTGCTCAGGATCAGACACTAATCCTGCAAGAAGGGCTGCTGTCATTCATGTGTTGTTTCCCCTTCCCAAGGGGATTACTTAATRATTGTTCCTTTCTGCTGTTTTTCTTCCATGAAGTGCCCACTCCTTTCCTGAGCTCCTCATGGGGATCGTTCTTGTGGTGAGACATGCTCAGCCCCAGCTTGCAGAGCTACTGGGCTGAGTAACTTCCTCTGAGCTGATGTGATCCTCACTTGGGAAAAATTACTAGTTATTTTGACAGCCTGCAAGATTTCATCGGGCCCAGAGTTAGGAACATGGCCATCAGCTTCTCTTAATGGTAACTTGCAGAAAGGGCATCTGAGAGGGAAACAGCACCCACTTCATCTCTTCCTGAGCTGACTCTTACACCAGTCTGGAGAAGGCAGTTACCCTGACAGCTGTGTTCAGGATTTCTGACAGTAAGAAGTGTATTCTGAGACTGGTATATTTGCCAGAGGAAGCACTGGTTTTTTTGGGTTTTTTTTTTTCTTCATAGTGTACGTAGCRAATGCTTACTTTATAGGAAGTTCCAGTTACCCAAAGACCCCACCTCCTGTGCTGAAAGGAGGCAGCACCCTGAAGGCTGTTGGGTTTTTTACCCTATAACTCCCAGAGTGGCACTGCCCAACTGCCCATCATCCCAAAGCCTGGGGCATTCTCCAGGGGCAGGAGCTGGGCACACCTTCTCTTTCACAGGCTGACAACATACACTACAGTGACATTTGCTTCATAAAGACAGATAATTCTTTGTAAATAAACCATTTAAAGACTAGTTCTCAAATGTCAAAACAAAATAAAATAATCCTCTTCATTTCTGATGGATCAGAGTAATTTATTCCATTTGTATGGCAAATGGGCAGGTTTCCAGGMAATGTTTGGTTTATCTTTATGGGTGAAATAATTTGTTACACAATAGAAATGGTAAAGTGATAAAATTTCTCTTGGTGCTGCAACTGAATGGATTCTTCAACAGGATAATGAGAGCTGACTGCCTACAGAGACTGCTGGATCCAAAAATCCCCAAAGCTGTCCACACATTTACTGACAGAAAACTTAATTCATGTTATCCTTCAGGCACCTAGAGCTTCAACAATGTATGCCAACTGATTACTCCCTTTCAAAAACCAAAATCTCAGACCTTCTGTGACACAAGCAATTCCTGAAGGAGGTTTCAAGAAAGCAGTTTTTTCTAGCTGTCAATGCTTTCCCTAAAAGATACTTTCCAAGGCCATACAAACCAGAGATAACTTCATAAGCAACTAACCAATTAGAAAGAAATCCCATTGATGAGGAGTCTTCATAAATCCCATAAAGCAGGGGTTATCACAATGACTTTTCTCTAAGGTCAGATAGCAAAATTGTTTATTGTCCTTTCTGTGATGTTGGTTGGATCTCTCTCAATGCCATCGCAGATTACAGTCTGACCCCGATTATAAAATAAATGCAATTTGTAGATCTCCTAGACTGGTACAATCTCTTCCTGAACTATCCCTAAAGCAGAGAGAGGAAAGGCTGGCAGTAGTTGTTGCTGTGGAAATGAGCCAAAGGACCAAAGTTGTGCCTCTTTGTCACCTTCCCAAGCTGGTTCCCAGCCACTGGCTGTGGTCCCCACAGCTCTGGAGACAAGTGCTGGCACCTCTAAAAGGTCCCCACAKCTCAAGGGACAGGAAGCAGCACCTCCCTGCCATCAGCATCTGCTGACCCAAAGCTGTGCTCTCATCCCCCAGCTCACCCAGGCCATGGCAGCACTGGTCCCTTTTGTGTCCCCGTTGCCCGTTTGACTCACCTCGATTGCCCGGGGACATCCTGCAACCTGAGYGTGGAGCTGAAACCTCTCTCTGAGCCCTTTGCTGGGCTGTGATGCTGCTCAGCCACACTCCAGAGATAAATGAGGTGGGTTTTGCTCGCCTTCAGCCCGCTCCTCAAGGGTCGCATCAGCCCCAGGATGCCGGGAGCCGTCATGCTGGTCCTGCTCTGAGCCTCCTGAGCTGCCCTTTGCTGCAAGGACAGCTCGCTTAGGGACTTATAGTGCRGCTGGGGAGGGTGGGGGGAAGGAAAGGGGAAAACAGAAAGAGTAGGACAGCCTCCCTGGGGGTGGAGGGAGGGAGGGGAAGCAGGAAGGGAGGATGGACRAAGGGTTTGTGCCTGGATCTTGGTGCAGTCCAGCCCATCGGGGCAGGGGAATTGGTTGAAGAAGCATCCCCTCCCCATGCCAGTTACTGGCAAATGCTCACTTTGTTCTCCTTACAGGCTTCCTTTGTAAGAGCCAGAACTAAATCCAATTTCAGGAGAAATATTCCTTGTAATGTCTCATCATACAAGGAGTTGCAAGTTGAGGGCTGGAAGGACAGGCAGGAGCACTGCTGCCTTGGGGAGAGGGGCACAAAACTTTCTACAGCAACAGGGTGAAAGCAACTCTTATTAATTCTGCTTGAATTGATGGTATCCAGCCACATCCTTGCCTTACCCAATACAGCACTGGGATTTCTCTGCCATCCTACTCCTCAAAACCAGTTTATTTCAAATGATTTGCAGAATATCCTTCAAAKGCTTCCCTCCCCACCCTTGCTTTTATCACAGACGACAGCTTACAGTGAGGCCAGTAATTCATTTTAGCTAACCACAGCTCTGGCCAGTGTCCCTGCTCTGTGGCCACTCACTCTCAGGTYAACTTTTCCAGCTGGTTTGCTCTCTCCCACGAACTGCCCTGAATGCTTCAGCTTTCAAAGCCAAATTCTTGAGCTCCATCTCAACCCCCAAACTTAAAACCACTCAGTTCAGCCTCTGCAGCTGAGAGACTCTGACCAGTTCTGCCTTTGCTTTTCGGGCACTACAGAGATACAGCAGCCAGCCCAGTTCTGTCTCTCAGTCATTTCCATGGCAGGAAAGCAAGGCTTGCCATGAGAAACACAAGGAAAGGGGCCACAGCACATACAAACCACAAAGCATCTTATCTCTCCAGCAAACCTTGAGCTGAGAGAGATACATGAGATATTTGCACAGCAGCWTTCACAGCAAGGACATTTGTGTTTGTCTGGCACTGACTCCTCTCCTTGCCAGGAATCAGAGCACAGCAAGTGACAGGTCAATGTCACCTGATGGAAGAGAGGCCAGCACAGAGAGGGAAATCAGGGAGATGAGGTGCAGCAAAGGGGACAACTGCTCCCTGGTGAAAGCAAAACAATTCTGCCAGCGCAGGAGACAACCAGGCCCTTACAGATCTTGGATAGTCTGCTTTAAGGTCTTTGAAATACTGAGAATGGCAAGGAAATCTTGCTTCTGCCCCAAGTAAATCAGTGTTCATTTAGCCAAGAAAATAGAAAGCTTTGCAAAAAATAGCAAAAAT
>NW_026623567.1:82362-121655 GCF_030028575.1 Malurus melanocephalus
CAACAAAGCAAAATTACCATTGCTTTGAAAAAACCTCTCAAAATGTTGCTTCATAGGTCAGCATGTAGTTTATGAGCAGGCCAGACACAGCGGAAGAGAAGCCTTAGCTCTGTTTCAGGTATGGTTTAGCAGAATCCAAGTTCCCAATAGTCCACATAGGCACATTGCCCCTCTCCAGTTTTTTTGTCAGTGCAGTGGCTGTGCCCACACATCCAGCCATGTGTTGGCAGTGCTGGTAAGAAAATGTATTTTTAGCTTGAAATACACTGCCCAAAATCTTCTGTGCCACACAGCAAACAATTTGGGACTAGGGACTCTCATGCAAATATCCAAAACACCTATGAGCTGACATTAACTCCACCTCAGCCCTGATTTCTGCACAAGGGAATAAAATACTGAAATCAGCACTGCCCTAATCCATGCAGAAGTTACACAACACCTTTGCCCCCTCCACAGCCAGAAGCACACTTGGATTTTTGAGATACCAAACCCAGCTCTTCCAGCCACAGTCAGAGTTTCTTGCCAGCAAGCAGAGCTGCCCTGGCTCAGTCACTGCCCATGTTATTCAGGTGCAGACAGAGRCAAGCTCATGCTGTTCCCATGGGTAACATCTCAGGGACTGCAGTCAGAGCAGCAGGCACACAGACCCAGGAATAATGAAGATTTGCAGAAGGCAGCCTTAATTCATTGGAAAAGCAAGAACAGCTTACCCCTCCCCTCCTACCAAGCTCACTGCCTCACAAATACTCCTGTAGGGAAGCAGATACAGGCTGCTTGCTTRCACAGGGCTAAAGCACTCAATAAAACTCAAATTCCCCTTCCCCACTGACACTTTAACAACCCATCAACCAACTTTGCTGCTCCACAGCAATTTACTGATAAAAGCAAACAGAACAACTTGTTTGACTTTTTGCAAACCCACAAGTCTAGACAGGGAGTTCTGCTGCCTCCAAAGGGATGCACTGAACACAGACCTGGGACAAAATGCTCACACCAACTGAGCTCAAGTCACAGACATTGCCTCAGAGGCTGGGGGCTTTGGGKAGAAGAGTGTAAATGTGCCTCAGTTTCTACATCTCTCAAACAAGACTGTTTGCCCCRTTCTAACCTTCCCATGGTGTTCAGCAGCCTTCTGAGAATGACGCAAACAAAAGGAGCAAGAAGCATATTGTCACCACTGGAAGCAGGGGGGCAGAAATGCAAAGGAAAGCACAATRAATGCACAACAGGGTTTCTGGACAGCAGCCACCTCTGACAACGCAGCTGCTGCCAGGCTGGGTGAAGGCCACTAAGAAATTACAGTGCCCCAGCTAAGACCTTCACTTGTAAATGCTTCTCCTTCAAGCATCCAGTCAAGGATGCTTCAGAGATGGATGGGAGGGCAATAWTGCTGCATGTGGGGTGTAGACAGCCTTCACCATAACCTCCCAGCTCAAGAGCAGTTTATTTCACATTCCCTTTAGTCAAACTTGTTGATTCAAGACCAGTCTTGACTTCCTTTTTGTTAAAGGATGATGCACAACCACTATAGCAATCAGGGGGGCTTRTAATTTTTAAMTTTTAATWTAATTYACCAGAAAGCTGTGTATTAACTGCTCTGAGCCAGTGCATTCTGACCAGAATTGGGAGGTTCAGTACCTTCCACAAGCATCTGGTGTTACTTTTCATAGTTTCAGCACTACTCTAATGTCTCTCCCCTCCTTTCCTCTGCTTTGGGTTCTGGAAAAATCCTTGTGCTTCCCTCCAAACATATTATCCTGAGCAAGCAACTAATAAGCTGATCATCTACCTAGAGAAATCCCCACAGGATTTGTCTGCACCAAAACAAATCAGAATTTGCAATTCCCTGCTCTACAAAGAGCAAACAAGAGAAGGAGGAAGCAATCAGARTCTTATTTCTGCAGTTACTTTGTCCTGCTTGGAATCAGTGCATTTCAGGCCGAGTGCATTAGTCTACCAAATGGATCTCAATGAAAATTTTGCTCTATGGAGTTTCTTTAGAGTTCTTAGTAAACCAATAAATAAAGCATCAATGCAGAATCTGCAAAAATACAGTGTTTCTCATCCCCACTATTCTGAGAACCTTTTATGCTCTAGTCTGCCCCTGTCCCACAGACAAAGCAGCTGGGCCCCTAACACATGTAGACACAGCTTAAATTGGGTCTGAAGCATCCCAGATAGATTAGCAAATCCACCAGAAGCTGTCTACACAAATTGGAGGTTAAATGCAAAATTTCGAATTCTAAACTACAGAATGCCTTACAACAGATTATGAGAACAGAGTGATGTGATTTTTTTTAACATGATCCTGTGCAGAAGCAGCCCAGCCTTTAATGCTTTGCACTTCCATTTCTTCAAAGACAAACTGAATATAGATACACCTAAATGCAGAATTACTGAGCCTCAAGCCCGTAAGGTAGTATCCTTTGAGAAGCAAGGGCACTAGAAACAGCAAGAATGCCATTTGTGAGATCAACCTTTCCAGACCAGTGCAACCTTCAGGCTGCTGCAGCATTGAAGGAGGCATGCAATTTCTCCAGTGTTCAGCTCTCTTGAATCCTGGAAGCAACAACAAAAAGACTCACCTACAGAAACTGGATCCAAGCCATGCCTGGTGGGGATTGCAGAAACCTCTGCTGCTCCACACTTCATGTTTTGTTTATAGAGAAGTTCAGCAGCAGCAGATCTCTGAGCACTACCATGTTCCAGTGAAATCTCCACCTGATTCTGCAGGGCAGCAGCCATTAGGCAGAGGTTCTGTGAGGCCCCTCTCCACAGTCACAAAGAAAGCAGCTGCAAATAGAGATCACAGAGTTCATTAGCAGAAAGATGGCAGCAGCCACTCTTCCACTGCTGGAGCCCATCCTGAGAAACTGGGAAACAGCTGSAGACAGCCATGGCAAGGCAGCTGTAAAAGAAATTGTGCCAAAATCCTCATGACAGGCTGATGGTGGGACAGACTGGGGAGGGTTTGGGCACAAGCAGCAGCACCAAGGCCCAGCACCCCCTCCACCCAAGCTGGCTGAATTCAGGCCTGGGCACTGCAGAGCTTTGCTCACCCACAGCCAGGCCAGCCTTCCCCTCCACCCGGCCAGTCCCTTTGCAATTTGAACATTTACACTCAGTCCCTTTGCAATTTGAACATTTACACTCAGTCCCTTTGCAATTTGAACATTTACACTCAGTGCCTCCACAAAGAAGGGTCAATTCCAGTACAAGCTCCAGTTGGGCACCTTGAGAGGCTGGGGCTGCTGTTCAAGAAGTCTCCTTTCAGGGTGCAAGATCTCCTCATTTGTGAAGAGCTGCCAGGCTGAACTCTGGGCACCAYGAGCAGATCTGCTCAGCCAGGAGACAGCACAGACCTAAAGCAAACCTTAAGTAACCAGCCAGACACAATCTGCTGAATTTCTCTGAACTTTATTGGCACTTCAGGAAGAACAAGGTATGGATTTTAACAACTCCTCTGAACAGGAAAAACATATCTTAATCAAGGTTCTCTCTGCAGATAAGCACGTGGACCCATGGATTACTCCACAACCTTAAGGAATTGATGTTTTATTATAATCCAGTAAAACAACTGGTCAAAAACCTTCAACATAATTTACAGCAACAAAAAAAATAAAACAAGAAAAAATAAGCCAGGCAAATGTTTGATAAAGTACTTCCCTCCCCCCACCCCCAAGAGGAGTAGTTATCCAATTAAACTGGAACATGAAGAGGAAAAACAATTCACTGTATTCTAACAAATAAAAAATGTGTCTACAAATCTCACCATAATACTGAAAGCTTCTTACATTAGTTTTCTTGCAAAATATCATTTCTTTATAATACAGTATACATTTCCAAGGGAAGGAGGACCATAAACACACCCTCCATCCCTTGACTAATATTTTCTAATTGTGCATAGCTAGAAGTATTGAAATCAAATATCATTAGATACCACTGGAATATAATACTGGTTAAAAAGAAGGCAGGGCTGAAACAACTACAAAGAGTTAGGTGGACTCACTGGCACAAGCCGTTCTATTCCTATATTGGACCATGTGGAATTAGAACGTTTAAAAAACCATATAAACAGAAGTCATGCCAACATCATAATACATGAGAGCTCAGCAGTGTTGTGTGACCCATCAAAGCAGAAAAGGTTTACTGGTTTATTATTTGAACACATATTCCAGGCACCATACGTCAGCTTGTTAGGAAATTATTAAAATGTTAGATAGGCTTTTCTCCCCTCAAATGCATCAATAGTTGCCATGGACAGAGCAGAAGTGCTGAGAACCAGCTTTAAAGCACCAAAACAGAAGTTTTAAGGTTGTCTGTTCCCCAGTAACGAGACTCTCGCAGAGCCAACGCCAATCACCTTCAGTACAAAAATACACAAAGATACTCTGACAAATTTAACTGCAATCTTTCATTTGTGACTCTCATGGTACTGAGGCATATTGTTCTTGGCCAACAAAAAGCTTGCCATGCCATGTGCCCCTGAAAGCACACTGTGTCCAGGGGAGAGAAGGGGCTCCCACATGACACATCTGGATATTCAGGAGCACAGCTTAGCACGCTGCTTCTAACAGAGGTTGGCTGGTATTTRTATGAATCTCCACACAGACTTGCATTGCTTACAAAAAAATGAAGTAACACAGCACTGGTGAGGTTGTTTCCAGCCACCCAAGGAATTCTTGGGGAAATACTGCAGTTTGTTAACACTATCATGAACATTTCTTTTTTGGCACAGTCCCCCTTTGCCCTTTTCCATAYACCAGGGAGGTGAAAATGCTCCAGTTTTCAGATGTTTTCCTTCAATCAYCATTACCAGTAACATCATACAAAGGGAGAATCAACAAAACTGAGTAAGTCACAAWATTTGGGATTATGCTAGGCAAGAAAATAAATCCCAGGCTAGCCTAATGACTTCCTATAGGGACAGGCTGATCCAAGGAGGGCAAAACAAAGGAGGACTTCACTTTAGGTGGAACCCATTTYTAAGATGACTCTCCTGAAGGTTAACAGTTCCTTTTATGAGGGATCAAGGCAACATCCAATTCAACCCTGAGCATTCATGGCTATTTCCTCCACAGAAATGGCAGGGAGGATTCTGGGTAGCTACAGCWTGGACAGCTCAGATGACAGGAGGTGATGGTTATTAAAATAACTGGCACAAGCAGCTCTCAGGACCAGTCTCACAACCATTTGTATTCCATTTCTAAGAGAAAGCCTTCTGTTCTCAAAGCTACAAAAGGCCAAAGCATCCTTCTGGGGAAGGAAAAGCACTTGAGCCAGGGATGTGGCAGACTGCTAGTGAGGATTAAGAAAGCAGTTGGACAAATGTCTCAGGATCCTCTCCCCTCAAATGCTGCCTGAAGCCAGGAAGACAGATGCAGTCTTGTACATGGCCCAGATATGAGAGTAGTTTTTGGTCCCCAGCTGCTGATCACTTTTTATGATTGTATCTAGTTTAAACTAAAGGCATCTGAGCTACAGTAGATCTATACACAGTCATAAGGCACCAACAACTATGTGCTAAAAAGGCCTCTTATGGAAAAACCTGAAATCTTGTTCACATAACTAGAAAAGTATCTGTTCAGCAAGGGAAAATACAGCTACAGGAATTTTTAGTCTTTTACATTTCTACCTCCCACTTTAGGTTTTCATTGGCAAAACCAAAAAGGAAGGCAGCGTACTTTAGCTATCTCTGCCTCACTGGTTACATTCAAGTTAGACAAATGATAATGAACAAAGCCATTGACCAGAGACAAAACCTCTGGAAAGCAGGGAATTTGAGGCTCCAAACCACACTGTATCAGTGGAAATACTTCAAAGGCCTCCTCATGATTAGGAAATTCAAAGCTCCATCATTAAACAACAAAAAGTAACACCAGCAGGAACACCACAGAATCTGTTTGGTCTGCTTTTTTTTTTTTGTAGGACAAAAGCTTTGGTCTTTTAGAGAGAAAGTCCRTATTTTACCTTCAATCCTTCTTCCTAAGCTCCAGTCTCCCCTCCTTAACTACATGATTCAGACTCTGTGTTAAGTCAGAAATCCAGACCCTGGCTACTAAGCTTTATCCCAAAGCTTACACAGGTTAGTAGGAAGGCACAGTGTCAGACTGTCAGCTCTTGACTGTATTTAATGCAGCACAAGTATCTGCTGGTCCCCCCACACAACAGGAGAAGACAGCAACACAGCCAYCTCAGTGGGCAATACCAAACCCAACACAGTGAGAATTTACCCCAACCCAAACAGCTTTAGTTTTGCCCCAATACGTGTTTGCTTTCCCAAGCCACCCCAGGAAGACATAATTACTATTCTTTYTTCTGTCACTTAACTCCAGCATTTGCCCAAAACTTGATAAATAAGACCATGGTCACTCTTCTGTAGTGGTTCCAGCATAGCACGATTATGAGTGAATGATGGGAGAGGATGGGAAAGAGGGGAGAAGAGAGTGCAGGGCAGCAGGTGCAGGGGAGRGGTTACATGGACTCGAACTCATCGATGCGCTGCTTGGTGTTCCCCTGCCGAATCTGACGCAGGGTCTTGTACTTGTCTCGGCCCAGACGCATGTTCTCAGCGTGGATCATGTCATTTGCTGTCTTCTTGGTTTCATCCCGAGCATTTGCCAGCTCTGAGGAAAGAGCCTGTGGAGGAGGGGAACAGACAGCAACAGGTTAGCACATGCCAGAGACACAAAGCTGGACAAGGAGATTTTCTGCTGATCCTCCTAAAGATTTGGTATGGATAGAGACAGGAGACAGACAAGGCCCAGTGTAATTTTCTGGGCAAGCTGCTATAGCTGACCTTGCTTGAGCAATTGGGATTAGATGATTTTATGGAGKCCTCTCCAACCTAAACAGATCTSTGATTTTGTGCAAGTTGTTAATATTTCTMCCTAACACTTGAAGGCAGAAAACATCAGGCAATCTGTCACCCTATTTATATTTATYTAGCACAGTAAGAAATATTGTCTCCAATGTCTGTTCCTTAAAAGAACAGCCACATGGAGGGATGTCTAAAGACAACAGGAACAACTTGCAGAATTTGAGGAATTACTAGGTTTCCACCAGAAAATAGACTTGCTGCACAAGATAAAATGCACCTCTACCTCTGTGTCTGTGTATAAACACAGCAGTAAAATGCAGAATGTGCAAAGCCTGGTGCAAGTCAGGCAGCACAACCAAATGCTTGGAATTGAACACCAGAACACTGGAGTTCCTTACAAAAGATGGTGCAGTACTGCTGTCTCTGTGCTGAGCCCTAGTGGGCTACCTGGTTTTGCAATGCAACCCAGACTCGACAGTTTGAGACAGTTTTTTTGACAGAAATCAGACAAGTTCTTCCATTTATTGCAGCCAGGRCTGTGAACAGCTGTCAGATGGTTGGCAATACTCGCACAAAGCACACTACATCTGACAGRTGTTCCTTGTTGGCACTGCTTCAAAATACTTTACTGTTTCCAGAGGAATGGGTGTCAAGTGCCAGGAGACAACATCTGCCTCTCTACTCAATGGTTAAGCAGCTCTCTGGCAAGATCATGATCACCTCACTTTTTAAATAACAGTAATACCTTCCAGCTGCAATAAATCTCAAGAAAAATAGAAGCAGCACCCAGACACACACACACACACACACACATACACTCATTCTGCTGCCAACTTCTTACCTTCAAGTGTTTCTGGACACGTTCATTCTTCTCTGCCTCAGTGGTGCGTTCCTCCTCGCTGCGGTCCTTGATGGTGGCCTCTGACCGTAACTCGGCGCTGGCTTCTGCCGCGTTCTCATCCTGCTCGTCATCGTGCTCATTCTCAGAGTGCATGGGCTCAGTGACATGAGGGGTGCTCATKGCAGTCTTCAACTCCTCTTTGGTCTTCTCTAAGTCCTCCTGCACCCTCTGTGCCTGCAGCAGGATATGACACAGTGAGTCAATGGAATCCTGAGTGTCTGAGATTTCTCACAGCAGCACCACTTGGTGTTTGTTACAGGAAACCTTGCACCTCTGGAGGGGTATGTTCCAAAGCTACACAGCCACCATCATTTGCAAAATTTTCTGCTGRGTAACACTTCAGAGATTTGAAGAATGGTTACAGTTAATGGAAAATGGCTACAGGACTATTTAGTCAAAAATTGATACATGGAGTTAGTATTTACAACAGCCTCAAGCTCACAGATGTTCAGTCTAATGTGCAATCTAATGCAGTAGTTTGAGTTACAACTCAGAGTAAAGAGCAGTTCCAGAAAAAGTATGCCATTTGCTCAGATTCTGCTTTACCTTATGCTGCCACTCCTGTGCCTCGCTCTCCTTCTTCTGCCTGGCCAGCTCCAGYTGTGTGATCCTAGCTGTGAGTTCTGCCATCTCAGCAGCCTGCAGAARAAAGGCTTTTAGTGGGAACAAAACCTAAGGTATTTGCTAAATGAAGCATTTGGTCCAAGTCCTGAGTGAAAACACATCTTTTCAGTAAGAARAAARCCTTCCTSTTARCTTCAGTCCCACCAATAYCTCCATGATGAAAGAGGAAAGGAAGCCAAAAAAGTTTTGCGTTTTGTTGTGGGTTGGGATGTTGTTTGGTTCTTGGGTTGGTTCTTTTTCCTTATCCTCCAAACAGAGCTACAAATCTCAGTTCTTTGAACCCAAATCAGGGAAAGCAACACTCTTCTCATTATCACATACAAAAAARGGCAAAAAGCACCACAAATCTGTACAAATACACTTGTATTTATGTGTATGTTTATCTGCTTGAGGCTAAAAATTAAAGAACCTACTGAATATATTGCTTTCTCACTATATTCATCACCTGGTTTGCTTCAAAAGCTTAGATGCTTCCCCTTTCACTATTTTCCCTACTTGATTTTCAGTTCACCAACTTACCAACTGTTCCTGGGTCTTTTGTTGATCGTGGGATGCTCTCAATAGGGCCTCCTTTGCCTCTTCTGCTTCTCTACGTTCTTTAGCCAGTTTCTCTGCTTCCTCCTGAGCTCGTTTTCTCTCCTGTTCCAGCTCCATAGCTCTGCGGGTCTGTTCTTCCAATTCTGAAAAATACGGGAGCACATTTAAGGAAAGAATGGCAGTAAAAGCAGAAAGACTCTTATACCTACTGTCTGGATAAGGGTTTTTTCTTCAAAGGGAGAGGTAAAGGAGGGATGCAAGCAATTTTCCCCTTTCCTCTCCTTCCCATTTTACCTGGAGCTGAAAGTCTAAAACTCAGGCCCAAYCCCAATTGATTTGTGGGGAAGCACCCATCCCAAAATTACATACCTAAGGCCAGAGAAGCATCCAGTATTTTGCTTGGGCAACACCACACTAGCTCTAGTCAAGCAATTAGATAATAAATCACCACAGCAGTGGCTGATGTGACCCCTATTACACTTTTCGGCTGCTTCCTCTATAGGTATGCTGGAATAAAACTCTCAGCCAGCACAGGAACAGTGGAAAGGTTCTTCTGCTGCCAAGAGAGACATCTTCCCTGTTACCCATTGCTTTAACGCAAATCTTTTTTCATCAACTGCATCTGGAGGGCTTACATTCTGCTTCAGAAGGCTAAAACAGGCCCTTAACATCAGTTAGCACACAATATTGGAGAGACAAATTACTCAAAGATGTGCACAGCTTTACTGTTTGAACCCTTCTCACTCAGACTATTCACCATYTAAAGAAACACTGGAAGATTTTGTATTACCTTGCTGAGCTTTCTTGGTTTGCTCCTCAATTTGCTTGAGTCTCTCCATCAGCTCCTCCTTCTCACGTTCAATCTTCTCCTTCTCCTTTTCTGCCAACTCCCTCTTCTTCTTCTCATTCTCCAGCAGGGCTCTGATGGAAGAAAGCCACMGTTTAATTTCAAACCAGCTATCACCCAGATTGAGCATTTCCTAGTAAACAATGAGCATTTATGATGTGTGCCCTACAGCACTCAGATAATGAGCTTTACTCCAGATGTGCCCCTTTATAGAAGTGCAAAAAAACCTCTGCTGGCATTCATCTCAATGACAAGTTCATAAATTTACAGCAATAAATTTACTTACATAAAACAAGTTCATAAAGTTACAGCGATATTGTAAGGGAAATCTTCATATTTTGTGATCTGTATTAGTCTCATCAAATGGACAGACAAATCTTAAAGTCCAAGAAACATTTGTGATGAGTACCCATTACTATCAAACTATTGAATCCACTGGAGCAGAAATCAACCTGCTCTATTTTTGCTAAAGCAGATTAAGGTGCTGCCAGCCATTTATTTAACACACAAWGCTTCTTGTGCAGTGATGGGTCACACCCAGGTTACTCAGAACCCTACCAACCTCTCCATCTGTTTCTGATGTTTCTCTTCCCGAGCCTGTGCCTTCATCTGCTGCACCTCAATGGTGTCTGGTTTGCGTCTGCGCATGTAGAGCTCGTGGTTCCCCATGCAAAGTGCCAAGATTCGTTTGTTAATCCGTAACCGAGGGGCATAGAATACAAAGTCCTTGGGACAAGAAAAAGGCAGCATTAGATCTGTTCTTTCAGCATAAGAAGCCCCCTCTATATGCACTATACCCCCAGAATCCCAAACTTTCTAGAATTGCTAGCCAGCTTTTCTCAACAATATCTAATTAAGTTAAGACACTTCTTTCTGGGATGGATTTCAACCTGACAAACACACACAGGGCTGGAGCACCCAGTGTGCCATTCCAGTAACACATCCCTAACACCAAGCACACCATGTCTGACCATCACCATTTCATTACAAACACCAGCAGGGCTGGTTTACAGGCACGCCAAGACTCTGGCTTCTCCCACCTTCCTACCCATTTCATTAATCTATACAATAGCCTGCCCTGCCACAACAAATATAGTGCCTTATGCCAGAAAGGGTGTTAAATGTTACAGCCAATAGATAAATAACTCTGTCCTGTTAAAAAGGAGCAACAGCAGCAGGGAAATCATTCCAAGCAGCAGTGCAAAAAAAATGGTCAGAAGAACAGAAGGTATCAGCTAGCAAATGAAAATTATTAGGCCTTAATGATGAAAGCAATTACACTTAATATAAATTTGCAAGGGAAAAAAACCTCCAGCATAACCTATAAAATKACCTAAAGCTTCTGCATCAAGTAAGGTGAAAACCTGCAAAAGAACCATCCCACACACTGTGAAAGCCAACAGGTTGCAAAGGAAGCATCCATGGCTAACAGAGGTACCTCAGACCCCTCAACTGTATTATCAGAGTAACTGAGCAGTCTTAGGAGGGTCAGAAACCCTAAGTAAAGAGCTACTCCGTGGCACTGACCTTAAAAGCTCAAACTTCTACAAAATTTGTAACCTCTTAGTCAGAAACAAATCATAACTACTACTTTATTGCCATTATACCCCTTTTGTGCCCTGAACAGATCTCCCTGCTTACATCAGCATTGATGCAATTGATGAAAAGATTGTAGAAAATATGCCAAAATAACCCCCACAGAGATCATCTAGCTAAGAGCTGAAGGTTTAATAACTTAATATGAATGTTGCTCCTTACTGGTGCTTTCTTGTCAATAGGCTTAATAACAAATTTCTTGTCATTGAATGAGATATTTCTGATCTCACTCCAAGGGAATCCAATTTTCGGTGTTAGCCTGCAGAAATGGGAARCAAAAAGAAATAAGAGAGACCAAAGTCATTCCAAATTCTTGACTTAGAATAAAAGTTAAAAATTTTACCAAATCTATCATCTTATTTCAGTGCTCTAATGGTAGTTGAAATTAGCAGACAAAATTAGACATGAAGATAAAACATAAACATAACAAGCAGTTTTTAAATCACACCTTTTTTGGTTTTTAAATGAAAAACAGAACTGGATAATGTATCTATAGCAGGAAAACTAGGGATACAAGTGAAACTATCTTGAGAAGATTTGCCAATTTCTTGTATGTGTTGGTCCAAAGAAACACATTTTATGGATTATTCTGGACCAACACATTTTATGGATTATTCTGGCAATGTCAAAACCACAGCCAAGAATGATACAGAAATTGTGGAGTTTGGTTCAAGATTTGAATTCCAGCAGAGATTGATTTCAAATGACTTTATATTGGAAAGGAACTGAAGGCAACAACAAAAAGAGAGGGGTTTATTACCTATCATTCTGCTCATAAATGTTGAGTCCAAGAGCATCTACACCTAGCCAGAGCTCAGAGCCCTTCTTGTTCTTAATGCTGAAGTAGTTCACACCATACATTTCCAGATCCTGTGCAATTTTCAGGTACTCCAAGACAGCATCTTCTCTGCAGCATGTAAAAAGAAAGCAGATATTCTTCTTTGAGTCTTTAAGCCATTAGAGCAAGAAGGASCTACCTTCCTACATGGACAGAGCARCAACAAACTTTCARAGGTTCTAAGCATCACCAAACTCTGCAAACTCAGCCTTGTTTTACTAAAAACAGCCARCTGATGTGGACCAGCAAGAATAGAAGAGCAAAATAAACTAAAGAATGCCAATTTATCCTGAAGCAAGTCACAGATTTTTGTATTTATTCATACATTACACACTAACACTACTTTAAATATAGCAGTTCCACACTGTATCAGTTACCTAATCATTCCTCGRTGTTCCTCATGCCACACCTGGATCCTCTCCTCCCACTGGTCCTTGTTAAGTTTGTGCTGCTCCAAAACCCTAGAAAGAATATACATGGGATGTTTAAAACCAAGCACTACATACATGCACACACACAATCACATTGTCCTATAATAACGCTTCATTAAATATTCCATTGGCATCAAAATTCCCCCACAAAAATATTCCAAGAAATWCAGTTTTATTCTAAGGCTAGATAGAGACACAATGGCCAGCATTCAGACTTGTGATAAATGACAAGTTTTATTCAGTTTTGCTTCTCCTTGTAGCACATTTTGTTTTGAAACTTCTCTCACTATTTCTGATTAGAGCTTCAGAGGGGCAGGAAGTAAGAAGAAGTTTAAGGTTAAAGCTCTTAATCAACTGAATGCTAATTTAAATGCTCCAAGTGGCACAAGACTATATTTTATTCTRATTATTGCAAACAAAACAGCCCCTACACTTAAATCACAAACCCTTTAAGGCAGAGAATGTCTAAAGCTGCCCAGGTTCACTTGCCTTTGTGGGAGCAGTTTATCACTAGCAAGGTAGCCAGACTTGTGCACATCTTTGTTGAARTCTCCATATTTGGACTGGACGGCATAGGAAGCCAGAAGGACAGCTGTTTCTGGAGGACAATAAATGTCATCGTTCAGAATTGCCTCCTTCACTTGGAGAAAGAAAAGGCGCTGTGTGATGTCCTGGATCAGCTCTTCTGCCACATCTTCTGGGTAGAACTTGGCACGGAATTTGAAAAGCAGGGGGCTTTCTTTACGTACATCCTGTGCTGTTACCTGGAACAGAGTGAGCAGATTTTATAGTCTATATGCCAAGTGAAGGGGAGCAGTTTACACACAGGAAGACAAGCATCAGGAGAAAAAGTATTTCTCCTTTCCAATACAGAAACAAGTGGACAGAAAAGCAAGGATTTTTAATTATGCACTGCTAAATACCTCACCATTTCTCCCCTTAGGACTTACAAGCTAGTAGTTGTGGCAGTGGTATCTAAGTTACTTTCCAAGTTTCTCCCCAACCAAGATGCTCACATGAGCACCACATCAGCAGGTTACCAGGAAGGGAACAGACCTGGCCAGATAACAAACAGATGCAGAGGGACCAGGTCAGACAGAACAACACTTCATACCCTGGGGAGGGAGTGTTGGACACCACAACACCAACTCGCTGATCTTGCAGTACTTGAGGTACGTGAATAGGCAAGAACAGACCCCTGACAGAAGTACAAAGACTGAATTTGCCCCTGCACTYTCAGAGAAGGGAAAAAGGACAAGCAAAAGCTTGGAGCAAACATACCTTTTTGTTCAATTTTAGCCATGTTGAGAAACCCTTGGTGTCTTGATACTGAAGTCCAAAAAACCAGACCTCTCGCAGCCCAATTGTCTTGACAACCTGGAAGAAAGATGATTTAGCAAGATGSTCAGATGGACTGAATTCACCAGTGGCTGAGAACATGTTAGAGGGAAGTTCAGACAAAGACAGCCAGTGACCTGGCCACTGGCCTCTCCTGCTGCAGTGTACAGAAGGATGACTGGGGAGCTAAGAGGTTTGAAGTGGGAAGTGGATAATATTCTTTCTTCACCTTCAGCTCTTTAAGGCTTATTACTATTTATAAACAACAGCTTGRACATTATTTTCTTCAGCTACTTGTAAACCAACATTTATAGGCAAAACACAATGTAACAACTCTGACAGGTTTAATAATTGCCAGGAACCAGGAAYACAGCTCCACTCTCGGGTACACCCTCATTCATCATGCAAATATACTATTCCTGGGCAAGTCATTAATCACCCTGCTAGGTTGTGTCCCTCTAGGCTRTGCTACTTTAAGATTTTTTCCTACTCCACTGATAGCTATGGACAGGCCTTTCATACAGCTCTTTACTGAGTAGCACCATTAAGAGGAACTGCASTGGGTAAATCCATATGCTATCCCTTGTGCCAGGACAAAGAGCCTACAGACAGTAACTACACCACCATRTAAGCTCTCTCTGTAGCTATTTCCCTACCACACCAGCATGTATGGAAATAGGATGGCTTTAAAGATGTGTTGTGACAAGAGCCTCATGGTGGGGCAAGGCTACTGCAGTACAGTGACACTGTTGGTTAAAAGGAGGGGGAATTTTCTCCAAAGCCTGTTTGCTATCAAGAAGTCACCCTTCTGATGTGGTCTCTACTWTGGCAAGATATAACACCAGAGACATAGGCTCCACACAAACACATCACTAGTTAAATTATTTAGGGCTTGGATCACACTTTTCTTCTGGCCTTTCAAGAGCAGCAYTAGGACTCTTGTAGCTTTCAAACAGAAAAACTAAAAGCAGTTTTCAGCAGAGGCATGCTATTGGTGGCACACACACAGACAAATCTCCATGAGGTCATGTAATCTAAGTTCATCATCCCACTGRGTCCCTGGAATTATTCAGCCTTTCCTTGCTTGAACATGAACTGGAGAGCTGGGCTGGAGCTCCTGCAGGCTTGGGGGAATGTAGGTCACTTGTGCATATCACACAGCAGGATGCACACAGCTAAGGAGGCTTCTGGAAAACAAYCAAGGTTTGCTATGTGCATGCAGCTTTGGTCACTGCAATATAAGAAAGATATTAATCTCTAATATTAATATATTAGAGAGGGTCCAAAGGAGGGCAATGAAGATGAAGGGCCTTGAGGAGAAGCCATAGGAGCAGCTGAAGGCCCATGGTCTGTTGGCCAGGAGAAGAGACTGAAGGGGGATCTCATCACAGTCTACAACTTCTTTGTGAGAGGAAGAAGAGGGGCAGACAGCGATCACTTCCCTGTGGTAAACTGTGACCAGACCCAAGGGAATGGCCTGAAGCTGTCAGGGAAGGTTTAGGTTGGATACCAGGAAAAAGATTCTTCACCCAGAAGGTGGCTGAGCACTGGAACAAGCTCCACAGGGAACTGTCACAGCATCAAGCTTGGCAGAGATCAATAAACATTTGTACAACACGCTCAGGCAGATRGTGTGATTCTTGAGAATGATYCTGTGCAGGGCCAGGAGTGGGACTCAATGAGCCTTGTGGGTCCCTTCCAACTCAGCATATCCTGTGATTCKGTGATTGGAAGCAGATGGTTCAAGCAGGGACAGAAAGGCTGTCCTAGAGCCCAGGGATAACTCTGTTCTTGGGAGYATTAACATATGAATGGGATGGAAGCTCCTCACTGACTGTATGGGTCTGCTTTCCTCCCTTCCACTTGACAGCAGCTTATGCCTGGGAATTCAACAGGCTGGGCTGCCAGCAAGGAGCTGAAAGGCTCCACACTGTGGTCCCACACAAAAGGACTTTTATTCCACAGCAGAAGCCGGCACAGCAATAGCTGAGACAACAACGAGCCGGGCAGAGGAGAGGGGAGACAGCACTCACCATCACACTCCCAAGCTGCCACTGAAGCAAGGCAGGGAGGATAGTCCTCCTCCCTCCTCAGCTTTAGCAGGCTATTTAGTTCCATTTAGCAAGGGGAAAAGCACGAAGAAGAAACAGCTTTCTACAGCTGTGAGAAATCTGGCTGGCAGCAGCATAATTATGTCTGGGGGTGTACAGCATTCAGAGCCCTAATGAACTGTGAGATGTTCCAAAAAGCAAACAGCTACTGGCAGTGGCTAAGGATGGAGAAGTGCTGGCACAAAGGATGGGAGAATAGACAGTTCTGTTTAACACAGACAGTTCTGTTTAACACAGACAATAATTAAACACCTAAAATCTGCACTCTCATCTGGAGAGCAACATCTTTGCTTCATGCCAGTGGTGCATTAAGTCAGTCCCTGTGTCTTGTTTAGCCTGCTGGATGAGGCTCTGTTTACAATGAACAACAGATTGGATGCAGCCTTAAAATCCAGCTATCCCATGGCACCTTGAYCAGCTACCACAAAGCTCTTAATTGAGTACTACCTTTAGCTAAAAATCCTACTCAGTATGCCATAGTGACACAGGGAAAAAGGTGCCTTTCTGTTGACTCACTTTATCCTCTGCAGAAAGTCTAAGCACACATTAGATGGGTTTGTTTACTTACATTCAGAGAAGAAGGAAGATCTTTCAGGTAACTGTTTCTCTCACATTTTACTCCATGTTTTCTAGGTCTGCATGACAATTCCTGTCCTTCCCCTCATCACTCACACATCTCCCTTTGAGCTATGCCGTTGGGTGCTGTTCCACAGCAGAAGAGGGAGCCATAAGCAGCCTCTTAAATGTAGACTTTAGCATCAAGATGATGACTGAAAATGGCTGTCATTCTCAGCCCAGGAAACATACCACTACACTGGCAAACAAAACCCTAACCCTAATCCTAACCCTGATGGAAACACTATTTACACATGGGCAAGACAAAAGCATGCAAGCAGAGGAAAAGGCATTTCACTTGCATCAAGATCCTGCACCAAAGCCCAAATCATCTCAGGTTATATCATGGTACAAGTGTCTTGAATGTTGCCCTAGTTAAAGATGAGGTAGGTCTCTTTCCCTTTCTACGACAGGCGTGTCAAGTACATCTGAGAGAAAACTGCCAGCCAACTTTATTGCTGGAGGAGCTCTGAACTGGTGCCACGCCTGCAGTTTCAGATGCCACAGTCAAAAACATCTTAGAACATGGTCTTCCAGGTGYCCTAACTTAGTACCCAAGACAGGCTCCATTTACAGCCACAAATATTCAACCATTCCCTCTCCAGTTAACTGAGTATACTTCTAACTTTCCCTTCCAAAGTGCTAAAATGCCAGTGTTAAATGACAGRACCTTTGAGTTTTTGAACTTACTGCAGTTTGCCATTGACCTCTTTAGCAACAAGCAGTCCATTTTTGGTTGGAACTACTGCTTYTCTAAAAGTCAGAAAGTTTCCACATGTTCCTGGGAAATTTGAGACACTTTTTCATACCGCTCAACCACAAGCCTTTATTACAGGAATGAGAGTTCTGGGGTTTGCTGGAAGAGCCAGCCACTGTCCTGAGACTTGCTGCTTTCTACCATGAAACTGCCTTAGTAAATTTTCATTCCAGTACTTTMACCTAGTGGATCAAATGTTTCAGAGCCATTTCCTATGTGTTTAAACACTATTAAGTAGGAGTTCAACAAGGTTAAAGGTTTCTCTTACAGTGTCCCTCTTCACAAAGCTYAGTTTGCAGCCCTTGAGACACCAACCACTTCTAATCCAAACACAGCTCAACTCAGATGGAGTTTCTCAAAAATGAAGAGGGATTTGGWCAGCCTGTGTTGTAAGCTTAAGCAAGCGTGAAAGAAGTCTGACAAGCTGGTACTCTACAAAACCACTGAATTCACTGCAGCAGATAAGTTAAGCAAGAAGGAAGCTGCTAAGCATTACCAAGGTTTCTAGCTGCACAACTACCTCGGTGGCCATGCAGCTAGAAAAGCAAGGCAAGACAAGCCAAGGCACACAAACCCAGAATCTTAGGAGAACTGACTCTTCATGGAATCTGAAAGAACCTTAAGAATTAAAAAGAAAATTAAACAAAAATAACCCCCACACACACACATTTCACTATGCATAAGGCTTAATGCTGAACATAAAACACAGCATCAGTGACCAGGTTKAAAGTGTGCTCTGAAATGCTTATTATAATTTTAAACCATATATAAGTGCACTTTTCTGTAACAAGCTTAGTTTTTACCCCAAAAGTTCACAAAGATGAGGAAAATTAGGAAGGTTAACCGCATGCTTTCGAAGTTTGAAGTGATAGCTATTCAAGTTTCTTATGTCACATTTTCTTTAAACTGTGACTTGTCTTCATGGCTCTTAATTGGACAGAAATTATCTCAAAGTAGACAGGATGTCCAATGATTCTAGCTAGAATCAATTTACTCCAAAAAGGGAAGTTTGAGAGGCAAAAGATTGGAGGGACACAATTTCAAAGCCATCCACAGCAACATGCAACTAAGAAATTGCACCAGACAACAGATTAWTCTTTTATGTGTCGAAGATACACAACACAAAGCACTGCTTTGGTTTATGTACTGCTCTCCAGACCAGCTGCACTTCACTCCAATGCAGAAAAGGGTCAAAGAAGGAAAACAGGTAGCTATCACTGCTSTAGTGCCTGTGYTCTGCATCCCCAGGAAAGCAATATTTCAAGGTAYCTGTGAAGTAATCAGGCCTGTGGGATAAGCAACACCCCTGACAGGCATAGCCCATCTTTGAGCTCTTCTTTTAATCCATCACTGGCAGCTGAGGAATGACAGCAAGGTCACTGTTCTTGCTAGAGAGTCAGCAAGCTCTGGAGTTCAGCAGCTCATGCTGAGGTACATAAGCAAAGCTGCAGAAGACAGAGTGATCCTGTCCATGCATACAAGCTAAGCTATCTAACCTAAAGCTGCACAGTTATAAAACTAGGGAATAGGAAGAGCTCTAGTATAATTCATGATGTTACTGCACATGTATATCAGYTCAGTGGTATTTCTACAGCCAGCTACTTTGGGGCAGGAACTACTTCCTACAAAGCAGTGAAGAAAGTGCACTGTTCTGWCACTACAAAAATTCACTTTGAAATCTAACCAAACAGGAAAGAGGAAGACAGAAGCATTTCTACCTCATGCCCATTTACATATTATTACTATGGAACTCCAGACTCAAAAGCTTTTCYCCTCATTAAGCTAAAACCTAGCTACAAGATTTCCAAAAGTCTTCTGAATCTCATTCAGAGTGGGTCAGAATTATGTGAGGCATAATGAATATATTTATCTAACTTTATACACAACAGTTAGAAATGAATGCTGCCTAAATGTTATTGAATAAAGTTACTGGACAAAGCTAGKGGATTGCTGAGGCAGCTATGAAGCTCCAAAGTTTGGTAATGCTTAGCAGTTTCCTTCTCRTTTAACTCAGAACTGATAGTTCAAAGTGAAAGGGCACCCCAGGRCAAAAACATGCTGGATATCTTAAATTTTTTCTGTACAAGAGTCAAAAAGCAGGTTTCACACCAGAAGGTCATTGTCCTGAAGCAGCAAAACCACAAGTCTGCTTTGTAGAGGAGTTCTCCCTTCCCTCAAAAAAAGCATGATGAAAGCAGCTCCTTTTTCATAACCAGCATCACATAGAAAATACTAGATTATCAAGTCCAGGGGCACAGCATGGCTTAAGAGAGCTAGAAAACATACAGAAGTGACTTTGCTCTTATGCACCCCACCATGGGACCCCAGACAACCTAGGGACAGAAACTGAGGCAGAGTGAGCAATGAGCAGCCAGAGAGCACTCACAGTGTCAGCAGGGACAACAACAACACCAGATTATCCCTTTAGGAACCAAACACACAAACAGCTCGGYCATATGAAACACACTGGATATGTAACAGCTGACAATGTATTTAAAGGCACACCCCTTTCCTAAAGGGAACAGCTTCACTGTCAACCAGACCTTTTAGAAATAGCAAGTGTTTAAAACCAGCTTCAGACGTTTTTTCCTGCCGTTTCCAACTTCACCTACAATCCAATTTAGGTGAAGTGAGCACTGCCTCAACTTAGAAACCCAGTTCTGCAACAGCATTTGTGTTCTCCCTTGGCAAAGTGTTTACTGTGGAAAAAGAAAAACAAAACTTCTATTTAGACAGGTGCTGTGTGAGACACACTGATGGGAGGAAAATGTGCAGCTGTCCAAGAGCWTGACAAAGGAGTAAAATCAATTACTAGACATGAAGAGCTGCTATATTGGAAGCATGACTGGATATTTCTCAGAGACAAATTGATGAAGCCCAAGTCTGCCACCAATGTCAGTTTGCAGCAGAGACCGCAGATGACCTAGAGCTGACTGAAAATATCATGTGCAGATTAAAAATATTACTGACGTGGGAAGTATTGTTTCTTAGCACTTGGTGCTTTGCTTGGGTAATAGCAAAAGCCAGATATTGAAAAATAATCATGGGAAGCATCCACATGAAGAACACTCCCTTTAGAAAAAAAAAATAAAAAACACAGTTCATTTTTTCATGAACTTGGGGACATTTCACCTCAACTTCCTTAGCAAACACTCTCATGAACCAGCTATGGCAGAGTTCCATGCTGCACGTATGGATTCTGGAGAGAATTTGGCTTTCAATTTTATCAATCAAAACTGTCAGATTTGAGGCCACAAAGGGCTAAAATATGCAGGAACTACTACATRGTAAGACATAGATGGCTGAGAACTACATTGTAATTCAGAACTTTTTTGAAAGCCATTCTACTTTTCCMCATTATGAAAGGATGCTCTTTTACTAAAGCTTAGGATCTCACTCCATTTCCTCCATTTCAGGGCTGGGCTACAAAGAACATTATATCATCTGGTGTTGAATCACCCAGCTGAGTACAAGAGAAAACAGTAGTTCRTGGTTAGAGATCTAAAAAAATATAAGAATTTAAATTATATTCACTGGCCCCAAATGAAACAGCTGGCTTCAATGGATGAATCAGCCCTTAATTTTCTCTCTTCCTTATGATAGGTACTATGTAGAGCTGACCCCAGAATGCTTCGCCCTACTGAACCACACCCAAATCTCTGACATATCTGGTCTGGCAGTTCCCTCATCTTGTCATTAGTCCAAGATTMAATTTGCATTTCTTTGAGCTATGAATTTACTGTTCACATTTCCCTCCAAGGAGCAAATCTAYGGCCAATTACAGAGAGAAACACAGTGGAGTCTGTCAAAGTTTCAACTGCTGTAACTGATAACATCTGTCTTCTGCTGCTCCAGATTCAGATTGCACATGCCTCCCTGCTTCTGTTTGGGCCAAAGCAGGAGGAAATTTGCCTGCCAGTGAATGCAGGGAAGGGCTGAAGTACCCCACGCACACAGCCCAACATGGTATGGTGCATCACTGCTCTTGAGATTTCCTTCAGGGAATGGGAGCACAGAACATCACTTCACCAGCACTTAAAGGTTGCAGCAGTATTTGAAACACAGCTAAGCCTCTCCTGGTTTAGAGCCCAACTACCCTTTGGAATCAAYTACACATTGCTTGTAGGTAAGTCAACCAAAAATAGCTTACTAGATCCCCCATAAGACTTTGAGACTGCAGATACATACTCCTTTCCAACTATGATTACTGTGACCTGTAGCACCAATTCAGTTCACTAGAAGAAAGAATAGCTCATAACACACGCTTAAGAGATTGTACATTTTTTCCAAAACTACTGAATTTTTTAATCTCATACTAGGCTGAGTTCTCTTGAAGTTATTACACTCAATYTTTGAAGTCCTTTAAATATTATTTGCCATTGCCTCACTAGAATCAGTGTCTTTATCAACTCTGTATCTTCTCCAGCTCCATTGCTCACCTGATCAAAGAGTTGCTTCCCTGTGGTGTTGGGCTGGATGGCAAACTCCAGCTCAGCATCCATGGTGGTAACACGCACGCTGATCTGGAAGACAGAAAAATGCATCATTACAACACATGCTCTAAATGATGCTACCCAATAATGAACATCTGCCCAAGACCAGGAATCAGGTCTCAGGCACCAGCAGCTTCACTGCCAGAAGTCACAAAGTCATCTGCTCTGCCAGCATGGTATTCACAGTTTTCCTGTAGAACATAACTTTCCTGTTTTGCAGTGTGTTTGTCCTCTCTGGTCCTACAAATATTCATGTCTATTGACACACTGAAGCCATTTACATCTTATGCAGTTTAATTTCCAGAGCAGAACATTCATTTTCACAAAAGCAGAGATGTTTCAAAAYTCAGTGCTCACAAGAAGACATCCAACCCTTTTGTTTGAAGGGTGAACATCAAGAAAGTCCCCAGAAGAACTAATAACTCAGTCTGCTACAGAAGTAGCAATAACAATATGCTTCCAGTCTCCATGAGTATTTGGAGAAGTTACAAGGCACARTCCCTGACATGCTCCAAGGGCTCTGGGTATGAAGCAGACAGGAAACAAGGATGCTCTCACATGCTAAGACACAAAGGCTGCATGCTGAACATGCAAACACTTCCCACAGCAGCAGAGCTGCCYACTGCTTTCCAATTCTTTCAGGGAAATGAAAGGTCTCTACAGACTGCAGGAATTKTTTAGGCGTTATTTTAAATTGCAATCAGGATTTCATGACAATAGTAGCCTTAGATGCAAGATCATGAAYGGTCTTCCAGAAGAAATGTTATATGATGCACTATTTTGACAGGAATAGTCACACATTTTCACTTGTGATGTGAAAGTGGTAAGGGACTGCAGCAAGGGAGTTCACAGCTTCATCCCACAAAAGCAAGAAGACACACACAATTCTTGTGAAGCACATTAAACAGCAGAGACTAGTGTAAAACATGGCTGATCTTATTCAAAACTCCTCAAAATTACTGGAAAATATGATTTAGATGCTTGGGGCTAGGCAGAAACCATCCTGACCTGAAAGCAGATGCCTTAACTTTAGGTCAGGGTACACAAGTACACCAAGCTGCCTGAGAATCCAATTCTATCTGCATGTCTATCAACTGAAAAAGGTAAAGATAGTTCACAAGTTTTGAATATAAGCTGTACATATTAAAACAGCTTTATTTAAAATATTTTCCATCAAAGCAAAGGTCCAAGGCTTGAAGTTGTACAGAGGAGATACTCACAGKGTACCAAACCCCAGCACACAGGCTGTGCATTAACAGTTCTCTCTCTTGCCAGCATTTACCTCATATCAACAAACCCTAATTTCTTTACTCTTCAGTGCTATCAATCCTCTCAACACACCCTACCAGATTTCCAGGGGTGAGGGGTGGAGGGAAATAMACTGTGAACAATTTCAAGAACAACTCAAAGTCATATTTAGACTATAAGCTAACCGCATGACAAGAATACCAAAAAAAGCAAGAGTAAGCAGAGAAATATTCAARGAACCACATAATGCCAACATGATCACAGACAGTTCTGATTCCTGTATTTCTACAAAGAATATGGACAGATTCCACATCTTGTTTATGAAGAAACCAGACTGCAAGAGAGCTAGAATGACAAGGTTTTTCCCCCTTAAGYAAGAAGTGTTCTGCTAGTTAAATCTAGATAAGTGCCAAAAAGAGACCACTAACTCCATCCAAATAGTTTCTGAAGTTTCCCAGAAACCCTACTTCARACTAGGCACACGACTATTTTGTACTTGACATCCTCCTGAGACGAACCTAAAAGTTTTCTTGTTTGCAGTTAAGCTAAAATTTCTGTAAAGTTAAAGGTAGGCTTAGTCAACATAAGTTGAAGTTCTAGTTGTTTCTTTCAAAAGGAATGCTATTTAGATGTTACTAGAAGAAAGATATCATGTACAATTATATCAGGAATAGGTTGGTTTTGAAGCCCTCTAAACCTTCTGACACAATGATGTCAAACTAATGCAAAACCATCCCACAGAAGTTGCAAGGAAAGAAGTTGGGGTTTTTTTTGTTTGTTTGTTTTTTGAGGTGTTTTTTTGTTTGTTTTTTGGGGTTTTTTTGTTTGCTTGTTTTTTTGTTTTTTATTAGCAGCTTTCAATAGCATGCAGATGCCTTAAATTCTCTTGGTATACACCTTCCCAAAATTATTCTCTTCAAATCCTAGACCTTGATAACGGGCTAATTTCATGGTTCTTTAGTGAAACAAGAATCTGATCACTTCCCAGAAGGGCTGAATGCTCCCCAAAACAGTTTTGCTACTTAACACTAGGAAGGTGACTCTTCTAGCAGAAAGAGTGCTAAGCCTGATTCGCCCAGCACACCCACCAGTGAGAGAAAAGCTGTCCATAAACTACATTCCAGCATAAGAAGGGTTACATTAAATGAGCCATTAAGTTACATGTTACATTTTGTTAAAGTATTTCCTGTTCACCTAAAACATTAATGTATCCGCTACCATGAAAGAAAAATAATCTTTTTGCTCCACTGTTTATGGACAAAGCATAGTAGCTACTCTTATCTGATATCATCTGCGTGGGTGATTGAGGGCCAAGTATCTGAGCACCAGAAAACAGAACTGAAACATTTGTGGCACTGCTTTGCAACTTGTGCCTATATAGCTCTTAGAACTGTTAGAACAAATCACACCTTAAAATTTCAAATAAAGCTGCTTCAGTWACCCCATAATTCAAGCACAACACTTAAGTCTCACATCTTCGTTAGCACAGTAAAATAAGGTCTCATGTTAGAACCAGCAAAATTCCTTCACTGTCGCTCTGTTAAACGCCCTTAAACTATCTGACCCATTATCATCCTTCAATTAGTACATTTAATAGGAACATTTACACATTCTCCACCCCGCCTCCCCTGCATGAGCAACAACCTAAGGTTTAGGAGCAGCAAAGTCTTGAATGGCTCTGCAYTTGCCGCTTGAGCCTGATCTAAGAGAGCAGAAGCTGAGATAGCACAGGAAACAGGCTTGTGCTGTGCAGAACCACACCCCGGCAGCGCAGTTTCCCCAGRCTGAACACGGTTTTAACACATTCAACAGCGCATTGCTGTGAACTGGCAGCGGAACGAGCTGGGGAGAGCACATCCYGGGCTGTGCCAGTGACATTTTAACCATTTCTTAGCTTGAATCGTTAGTGGTAATTTAATACTTGGCAGAGAAGCTAGTTTGCTATAAAATTGAGCTCATTAGTGTGAAAATAACACAAAGAGAAATTTTTTTCTTGTATGCCACCAAGCCAGGGTGGTTTTGTTTTTCCAACTGGCTCAAAGTGAGATTTCTGTCATTTCAGGGGGTGGGAGGCAGTGATCTCAATGCACTCTGCGGCTAATCTCTACCAGACAAGTAGGTGTCAAACACTGCATGTTTACCTTCTTCCTCCTCATTCACTTAAAGTCCCACTCTAAGTTAAGCACCGGTTACACAGCATTTTGCTGGCAAAAGTGATTAAAAAGAATCCTGTTCTATGGGGTCACCGGGAACAGAGCTCCTTGGCAGCTGCAATCATCTCAGAAACCATCTCAGAAACAAAACAGAGCACTGACCTGGGCTGGAGCCTGAAGGAATCACAAACGAGTGGCTATACAAATACCTGGGCTCCGATTTTTACCCGAGTCTCTCCATTCCGTTTTTACCGGAGTCGAGTTTTTCCATTTTTACCTGAGTCTCAATAAGATATATGACTTGGATTGCTGAGCATATATAAATTAATTTCTGTCTGTCCAGGCAGTTAAGGTGCATACTGTTGAGAAATGTGCAAGAAAGACATTGCACACCGGTGATTTAATCACAAGGTCTACAGTGGCAGCACTCATCCCCAAGTACACGACCCTCCTATTCCAAAATTTACTGTCAGTAAACACTATCARACCTTCAACACTCAATGAGGTGTTTTTAAAAGGCTTACTGGATTTTATCAACAGATTTTTCAAAAATATTATCCTAATGCAGTAATTTATATTCAAACTCTGTTTAAAGCAATTCATTCAWTTTTTTCATTGTAGCATTTATAATACACCCACTGCAACATGTAAATATTTGCAACTCTCCAAATTTTACTTGGATCTTAAACTAACAGAAGTTGATTCTAGTAGGTGAACTCTAAACAGTCTTCTCTCTTTCCATCATCATTTAATATCCTCTCCTATAAACAGCGAGTAAAATGATATGGAATGTTTCCAGATGCCATTTTGCATATTACAAGAACATTCAACTATCACATTTCAACAGGCAAATTTATACTCACCAAACTTAAAAAGCACCCATATTTAACTGATTCTTTTTGTAACAACTACAGGAAGGAGATAGAAAACTAGCAACCCTTCCTCTTCTTCATTTGGGGAATTACCATAGTTCTASCAGTCTAAGCACTGCTAAAGCTTGCCACTGCCAGAGCATATTGAGGAGCTTCCTGCTGCCAAGGACAGTATTGTCAAGTGTGATMCCTCCTGCACAGACAGAACTTCTYGYATGGAAGAGACTCWTCCAGCCCCASAGCAGCTGCAGCCAAAGAAAGCTCCCTTTGACCAGCAAAAGCTTTCTGAAGGCACAGGCCACCACTACTCCCCTGCTCCCACAGTGTTCAGCAGTTTACAAGGGACACACTTAATAGGCAGTGGTAGGCACCTATCTATAGCATCTTCTCAGGTATTTTAATATTGCCCATATACACTCCAGCCTCACTTTCTGCTTCACTGCTGTTCCAGGTAAGTTTTAGTATCAACAGTAATCATCAGGTATCTTCCTCGTTTCTGAAAAAGCCCTTCTAACAGTGTGCTAGAACAACTTCCTGAGATGAAAATGTGTAGCTGCRTATGGCAGGACAAACAGGAAAGAGCGATGCTGTCACGCTCGGTAACGGATGTATTGCTTGTGCTAATGCCCCAGTGCATTGAGCAGCACGAGAAGCAGAACAGACAATTCTGTTTGTCATAATKTGAGACAGGAATAGAGCACTAGGAAATTCATGTCAGAATAATAAGTAGAGTCAGCACAACAGAGTATCGACCTTTACAAAACCCTGACCCTAAGCTAAAGCTTCTTTCCTCCCTTCATTTCCTGTATGCAAGGAAGCTCTTATAGCCTGCTGGGCTGTGGGCTTCAAGCTTCAGATATTCCCTCCTCCCCAGGTTCRAGCCACCAAGTGAACTATTTCTGGAGAAAGCAGCATAGGGAAAACTCCTTCTTTATCACAAATTTGACTGCTACARAACAGAAGCAAGCTCAATTAAAAAGAAACTCCAGACCAAACTTTACAGCCTTTACACTAAAAGGCACCAGTTTACCCAGTTACTACACATAAATACTAGAACAATACTATGCATCAGGTCTAAGAGTCTGACCAGGGAAGCACAACCAGCTGGAGTTGCATGAACTCGAGATTTCATAACACACTTTAATATAATCTAAAAAACCTGCACAGTTTTGGCTCTTAGCAAGATTAGCAGTAATACAGTAAGTTCAACAAGAAGTGTCCCCCTGTTCCTCAGAACATGCAAGTGAATTCTGGAGCACGAAAGCTCTGCAGTGCTGCACTTCCCTTCCCACCACTGATCAGTCAGCACAGACCCATTACGAGGACAGCAGAGCCACTGCACCGTGCTTGGCCTTGCCAAGGACGGGAATGAAAGGTGGTGCCCCACACCTCCAGCACCAGCCATACTCACAGACATCTGGCTCCTTCCCGAGCACCCTCCCGAAACAGCCCYGGCTCCTCTGTGTCAGGGTGAGGCTGGAATCAGGTCATGTGAAAGYGCTTGCAATTTCTCAAAGGATTACACTTAATTAACCAAGCCCCCTTCCAGCAGTTTTAAAGGGCCTTTTCATACCYCTAAGCTCACCAGGGAACAGAACAGTGGCAGGGACACCACAGGCACCACACTGCAGACACCAGAGAGAKGTTAACCCTCCCWRCAGCTCCTGGAGCTTCCCAGCTCTCTCCACCATCCCCATCCTGCCCCGCTGGGGACACAGCAATTCTCATTTGACTGGAACATAGGCAGGCAGTAAGTCCACAGAAGGAATTCCATCCCACCCACTATGACAACTTCAATAAAGCTACCACCCAAGGAGAAAGCTTGCCCTGGTACTTCTGGTACCAGTAGTACAATTWACATGCTCTAGACTATGTGGCTTGCTTTTGGTACCTAAGTACAGCCTGCAGCAGGAATTAACCTTTTAAAGCATCCCTGATGATTTTAGCATGGAGCCTGAAGATGGAAAACAGAGAAAAGGCAGCTGCTGCTACCCAGCTTCACAAACCTGCTTGCCTGTGAGCAGCAGCAAGCCTGGTCAAGGAAGAATTCAGGCCAAATCTAACTAAATTTGTGCTCACGTGGTCTTATTCCCTCCTTTGTGAAGGAGCAGGGCAGCAAGCAGCTTGGATTCAGAAGCTGCTGTGGAGCCACACCCGAACACAGCCACACCAGAGCTGCATCCCCACCACCAGCAACTGCTCTCAGTCCCCAGCAAGACAAGATGGCTCATGTGGGCAACAAACCACAGCACCCACACAGCTTCAGGAGCCACTCTGCTGAGAACAGCAAGAGGAAGCAGGCCAGAGCAYCAGCCAGCAAGACCAAGAATGTTCACAACTTTGAGAAGAATCTGCTTTCAGAAACTGGATGGAGAAAGGGTGGAGGCACCAGTGTCCRGGCAGACACACCCTGTGACAGCTGTGACATTCAATACCTCACTGCAGCAGAGCCACCAAGGGATGCTGCCAGTGCTTGCCCATAGCTTCCAGCAAAACTCATCTTCACAGCACCTACTTACAAACGTGGGGTAGGGGGGAAACCTAGTTACAACACATCACGCATTAAGAAGACACACTTTCTTATGTGGAGCTTGGAAGAGCAGATAATTTATGCTTTGCCTRACAAAGGGGTTCAAAATAAGCCAATTCTGTGCCCATTCCAACTGCATTTCTGTAAGAGTTTTCTGACAGGGTTTATAGCTGCCATTSCATGCAGTGGTTGAAACCCTAACCCCATTCTTGAAGAGGTTAAGGAGAAGAAACTGACTGAGGTGGTTCATGAGATCAGCTCACTTRGTTAGAGAATGGTGCTAATAACAATTCAAGGTTACAGTTCCAATCCCAATACACAMCATTCACCTGAGAGCTGGACYTGATGATGTTGGTGGGTCACTTCAAACTCAGAATATTCTCTGTGTATGTGTCTGTAACTAAAAATCTGGYACAAAATATAATGCTAAAGCAGTCAGTTTCAAAAAAAGGAAACCAAGTGATCTATTCTAATGTAAACCCTGTCATACTGTACTGTCAGAGCCCCAGTGTATTTGTTTGACTTTTAATTTCAAAATATTTTTTCTGTGTTAATTTGTACTGCTCATCTCACAGTGATGATAAAGAAAGCAAAACTCTTCCATACAGCAAGTGGTAATCAGAAATGTTCCCATTTAAAAAAAAGAAAAAAAAAATCCTTTTCCTTGAAGCACTTGGTGGCATTGAAAAGGTTATGCCTACAGAGCACAGTAACACAGCAATATTTTGTTGCTTATCTAGTTCTCAAGACCAAGTGTGAGAAGCCACAGCTACCTTCCTGTTTAAGTTCTCCTTTGCACRTGATTGATACCTGGTATTTAGAGAGGCCTAAGCAGAGTACCACTAAGTGGAGYTCCAGGGGATTGTTCTTGCAGGACATGTTTATCAGTCCAGAGATCAGTTATTCATACCTAGTCAGGGAGTCAACTTCAGACACCATTATATAAGCTATTCCTTTTTTTTTTCCTCAAATGGAGAAAAATCAGATTTATTAYCCTCAAGGACAGTTTCTCTAAAAAAATGAAGTCTCCTTCGAACCACATTCACAAATTTCACAAGAAAGCCAAAAAATCCTGTTTCTCAGGCAAAGGGTCTGTTGCTCACAGCCTTACTTTGGATGACTTCATGCACTCAGCCTGGCCCAGCTTTGCAGCTTTCTCCCAGTCCATGTTTCACTGCTCTGGAAACACCTTCCTTCATCAGTACCAGTGAGCACACACTCCTAAGTGCACTGCACAAGCACACAAAGCCAATTGGCTGTACCAATTTTCTCCACAGGACTGGAGAAAACCACATTGTAGAATTCTGGAGGTATCATTTACCCAATTTAATCAGCAATCTGATTTAGGCAGACACCTTTTTCAGGAATAAAAGTCTACTTCAGGAATAAAAGACTATACGACGTTATTCATTCAAAACAGTTATTAAAATTCCCATACTGCCTACACAGCATGGCTTCCAAAATCATTAATGTTGTTTTCACGTTAAAGCTACTTAAAAGCAATTCCTTCTTATTCAATCAGTCACATCCCACCAGTGGTGGTTGAACACTGGCTACAAGCAGCTTGCCATCCTTGCCAGAGGGCAAACAAGTTTCAGTTAGAAAAAAGGAGTTGGAAGATGAGAATACTGAACCAGTGGAAGGAGCCAAGGGTGGATCCCCACATTTACAGTCAAGTCCAGATACTTTTATGCCACTTACTACGCTGCTTAATCTCAACCTCGCGCAATGGATCAATTCCTCTATTTTTGCCATTTCCTTTTCCATAAATAGATTCTTCATGCACCTCCCTTTGCTTTCCTGTGGCTGTTCCAAGTAATTAACATTGCCATTTTCTGTTTCTTTAAAGGTAGTTAGAAGAGGCCCTTGGAATAACTATTTTCGTAACTGTTGTTTGAGCTGCTTAGAGAGAACATCCTTTACTAGTCAAAACCCAGAAGGAAATTAAAATATCATGGGGAAAACCCCTGACCCCTTTTCCACAAAATCTGGACCAGGAGGTAAAACTTGAAGCAAAATCAAGCAATGCACAGTTGCCACCATTCAACTTTTACAATCTGTGCAGCTTTGGGTTTTGTTTTAGGGAGAGGATGCTTGTTTTGTAAACACCATTTTTTGTGCCTGTTAGAAGGCACTTTTCTCTGGAGAAATATACATGCCTATTATGGCCTCTGCACACTAATAGCAGGGTTGGGAATTGTACTTCACATGTCAGAGCTTAACCATATCCCTTGCTAAAGCCCTTCAACCTAAGGGCAGTTAGCAGGCAGTGGGCACGTTTGAATGCCAGCAGTGGTGTGGGAGACATTGCTCACAGCTATTGTGTGCTCCTCCCAGACAATCCTGCTCACAGGTCACAAACCAGTATTTTGTGCCACCCCCCCTTATGCTGTACGCTGCACAAAGGTGTTGTGATCCTGGCTCTGGCTGCAATCACAACCAGCATAAAACAGCCCCTACATCACCAGAAGCATTTCAGATTTTCTGAGAAGAGTCTTAGAAGGCAACTTTTCCCCTATACATAATCTCCCCTTAGTCAAATTCTTCCCTTTCCATGCTCAAGTCAGGGGCAGGGGATTTCCCGGAACCGTTTAACGGTTGCAAAGGCTCAGTTCAAGGAGCTGAGCAGTCATGATGGGCAGCCAGACATGTTCCCAAAAAGCCAATGAGCTTTCCAAACATAGCATCCTGTGAGTGTCTGCCAAATCACAAGCACCTACTTTGTTGGAAGGAGCTCAAAACAAGATCAAGACAGGATGCTAACAAGACAAGTGTGATCTGYGTTGAGGCATCGAATGCACAGTAAGTACTTGAGGTTCATAAGCTCACTGACTGAATACTCTCTARGTAACGGTGTCTAAATTCCCCTGCAGTTAAGAATTGTTTCAGAGGTAACTGGGAATCAAGGGCAAATAAAATCACTACACTCCAACACTCTGCTAATCATTGAAGACACTTTCCACAGGGRAGAAAGTATGAAGATAACTGCTGTAACCAAGCTCTTCCTTCTAAAGGACTCATTTGGATAAAAAGTCAGAGCAAGCTTATCTGTTTCACGTGCTTCTCTCTGTCCTTCRAGCAAGAGACTCCTAGCAGTTTAGCTCTGTTGCAGCAAGGAGAGCTGAACACAGGCTGCCTGTTCTAGACAGTCAGAGCACGGCCTGGGTGTGGCACATCAAGTTCTTGGCCAGCTCACAACCCTCACTGAACCTCTGAACAATGGCCAGACTTCTAGGAGCTAGAACACAGTCTTACTGTGGGATCTGACTGCCCAGACTATGAGCCATCCCTCCAAATTTAACTGCATGCACAGTCAAGCATGAGGTAAAGCTGTTTCATCATCCTGTGATTTTCAGTTTTATCATTTCCAGCATGGTAGACAAATCCTGCAACTTCCTTTCAGTACAGGGTCTCATTTAGGCTGGCTGCATTTTCATATCTATTTAGGTCACAGTTCCCTAAAATGCAGGATTTCCCCTAAACGGCTCAGTTCTACACTTCTYTTTAATATTCAGTTTCCCCACCCATATTTGCTTCCCTTACCACTGGCCTATTTTAGATTTTAAATAGTTCTGTTGGGACTGCCTACAGTTTATAAAAGACCAGCTTGTGATTGCTGAAGTACTCTTTGYTATTTTAAGCTCCATCTAGTTCAAGCATTTGAGACTTCCTAATATAGAGGACAGTAGCTACACCACCATCACAYAGAACCCCAAATCCCAAAGGTTCCCAAAGGGCCACAACCTGCAGAGGAGCTGAGCAGTGCCAGCACATGCAGTGTCTGTACCCATCTCCATGGGAAGCCCTCCTGAACAGCCTGCGCCCCCTCAATTACTTCTCTGGGTTCAAATTCAAACTCTACAACTACACCACAAGTATGAACCAGAAAGAACAAATCAGGATGGGAATAACTCTGATATTTTCCCCAGCAGAATAATTTCATTGCTCCTGTTCACTGCATTACACAGAGGCACTGCTACAGTTCTTAGGAAGAGAAAGGGCAAGATGGCTTTTTGGGTACAACTGGACAAGAAGGACCAAGCTACTCTTATTCCTCACTCCCAGGTACACCCTGCTTCATCCTTTGCAGCAGCTCTGATACACAGTCCCTTGGTGAGATTTACCCCTCATCATGCCATATATACACACGCCATTAACCAGTTTTATGTTGAGCTAGAGAATAGAACTGATGCAAAATGTTACCATGACAGCAAACCACCAAAGTTTTCATGCAAGCAACCAAGTCAATTTAGCTCATTCACAGCTGCAGTTAAATCCACACTCTTGAGTTCACATTCATACACTTCTTGAAATACACTATTTGAAATTGGGCTATTTTAGAAAGAAATCCTGATAAACTTCAGCTAACCCCTGACACCTAGATGCATTGATGAAGACATCAATGCCCAGGAATGTCAGTGATCAAGTAAAACTAACATAAATGGACTTCTTGTATCAAGAGTAATTTCCTTGCTTGATTTGTAGTTTCAAAYATAGATCCTTTATTCCTCTCTACAAACAGAGATGTTATGGGCCATCTTTATGCAGCCAAACATGCAGTTAAGCCAAACCGTTTGTGATCTTCCTAAAGCTTCAGGTCAAAATTGAGAAACATGACTGGGTAGGAGCAAGACAAGTAGCCAGATGCTGAGTACAGCTCCCAAATAGGTCAACATACATGTGGATATAACCTAAAAAAGCAAACAGTAGAAATCCCTACACTAAGGAGAGGCAGGGAGCCTGAAAACCACCCTTCTGCAAAGAACATTCAGATGTCACCTTGAGAATCTAGCTCTTACCCAGACCTGCTGTGTAGGGTTGCTTTGTTATGCTTTCAGACATTTTCATATGTTAAGGTACAGCAGCATGGGGTTTGCAGAGATGAATTCAACTTTGATCAAAGTCAGGGGCTCCTTCACTCTTCATGCATGCAGATACCTTACCCCTAATTGCACATTTCCAGAACACTGGGAGCAGTAAGAGCAGCTAACTACTCTTGCTCAGGCTTGCTGTGGAAATGGATAGGTCCACATTAATGCATCGAATCACCCATCTTTCTCTAAGGGAATGGCAGACCAACAAAATCACTTGGTTTATAAGACTGTCTGAATCCTCTCAGATCTCAATTATTTTCAAAWTCTTCCAAACACTGCCAAATCAAAGTTGTCATTAGAACATGGTAAAAGCATTTAATGGGAAAGTCCTCTATGCCAAACTTTACTGAGTGCAAAGTGTGTGCACATAGTAATTTGTAAAAAGACTTGACAGAGTGATGCTACACATTGTCCAAGTAGTTCTACAGAGGAAAAAAGAGACCCACCAGGCATTTTTTTGCAATATGGAAGACACATTCAAAGCTTAGCCATGGGAGAAGTGGCTGGTAAAYTCTGACTAAGATACATTTGGTGTTCAGGGGCAGAAGAAACTTCGCACTGAGGTGAATCAAGTACAGAGCAAGCAACAAAGCCTATGTATTAAATTTGTCAGAAAAGGGCAATCAAACTGAGCATAACACATTACATTCCATCTTGCAGTCACCCTTTAACTTGAGATGTTAGTAACAAACCACAAAGCAAGATAAAGGGGAAAATAAACCCTGACTTGGGGGGTTTTGAGATTTAATGCACATGTTTGGCTGTCAACACAGAGAGAGTTCCCTTGATCGWATTTTGGAGAGAAGGACTAGTCAAAGCATAAACAGTCATGTCTAAGAGTTCATAYAGCAGCTTCTGGTTGTCTAGGAGATTGTGAATAGTGAAGTGGTAAAACATAACCATTTTATTGCTCTCTGCTTCCTGTATTTCACCAATGCAAACAAATTCACATGTTGAGTGTGCCTTAGTGAAAATTACATGTACTGCAACAAAAATCCAGTTGCTCAAGTAGCACATTTTCAGTAAATAGAAGAAGCCAGGTTCTCAACTTCAGGCAAGTTCRAATCCTGATTTTTTCACTCTAAGAGGATAACTGTAGCCACAGAACACTGAACRCAGACTGACACTGGATTCAATACATCTCAGTTTAAGCTTTCATTATCTAGCAAAAAAAAAAAAATTAAGTTGATCAGTCGTTTTTTCAAAAGTGGTTTTATGTTTCCTTAATATTGAGATACACATAGGGACAAATGAAAGAAAGAGATGTTGGTAAAACAGTTATTGATGCTCAAGCTTTCAATCTCATCTCACAGACCATAGACATCTCAACATTTGGATTAACATACAGTAATAACAAACAACACAGAGAAGCAACACCCATCTTATGCCTGCTGTCACAGTCTCCATGAGTGACTGCTGTCAAAACTTAGAGGAACATATGAATATAATGAGTAACATAATCTAGAGCCACACCTAAAGGATAACTTTGGTGATTTTAARAACAAAACAAAACACAYATAAACCATACACCAAACCAAGCAGCTCACATTTTGCATGGTTCTATTGCTCAGATACTCAGTATTCTATTGTCTCAGCTGTGCTATAAGCWACAATATAAGTTTCTTTCAACCCATCCAGCTTTCCAGGCAATTTTGCTGGAGAGCAGCCCAGCAGAAAGGGATCTGGGAGTGCAAGTCAGCAGCARGCTCAAGAGGAACCAGCAGTGAACCCTTGCAGACTAGAGAGCAAAACACATCCTGGGGGGCATCAACCACAGCAAAAACAGCCAGTGCAAAGAGGTCATCTTTATTAAAGTGTCTGCTTAATGATCCGTAAGAAAACCCTTAGAGATATTTGTACATAAGTATTAAAACTTTCTCTATCATTTCCAACGCTAACCCATCTCCAAAGAAAAGGCAACCAAAAATACAGCAAGAAAGTTTTCACAGGATTCACACTCCAGGACAGTAAAGTTCAGTCTCCTAAGAGGACTTTCTCTGGGAAACAAAGCTGACAAAGACAACTAGAAATGTGCAAAAATACAGCTCAATCTGAACCATGAATATCATGGCACTTGATTCACTGCTTCAGGTATTCTTTCTGAATGAACTCTTCTGAGATTTCATTTTACTCTGCACAGAATCACAGCTGGCAGGGAAAAGAGTCTGTCTTTTCCCCCTACTAGCCCATCATCTTGTTCTTGCCTAATTGCTTGTTTCTCTACAGAGCTGATCAGGTTCAGAGTTTTTTCATTCATTCCTCCTTTAGGGGCACTCCTGTGCCCTTTCCATAGCTATTCACCAACCAGCAGCAGCCAAAGAGAAAGAGGCCTAGCATGGCAAAGTACTCCTCTTCCTTAGATGATCAGTTCTCATCCTATTGCCAGGCTTTCTCTAATCCCTAGTTTGTGTTTTTCAATAGGTTCCTCAGAACAACTACTGCAGCTTCAGAGTTAGAACAACTAGGAAAAAGCATTGTGTAGGAGTCATGCCTTCAAAAACATCTTCAAAGAGTGTTTTTTCCCAGTTTAAGTTCAATAAGCTGCTATAAACAGACAAAGTTTCTGACTGCCCCATTTCTCCACTGGAGGATCACACATTCATATAAGTGAATATATCCTTTCACAGCTGCATAGGAAGGAAGCAGCACTAGATCACCTACCTATTGAYAGCCACAGTTGCTGCAGCCATAATTGTCTTTTGATAATATAAGGCCCAAAACTGCAATTTCAGGTTCAAAGCCCCCAAACAGTTGTAGCTGATCCTGTGGTCTTACAACCACCAAGCSTGCCAGAGACTGTCTCTTCCTATCTCCCCACCATGTATTTGCTTTAAACATTACCTTAAGAGTCAGCCTTAGCTAYTGGAGTCAGATTTTTATCCCACAATTTCCAAAACACTTGAATTCTCCACCTAAAAMCAGCCACAGGAATGTTACAAAGAGATGTGCTTGAAAGAGTAGCCTTCCATCAACCTAGGAGTTCAGATGGGATAAAAACAAACTCTTAATTCAGTATTATTGGCTGCACTATGCAAATTCCTGCTGCTCCCAAACACTCCTAGGGAAAACCAAGCAATTAACTGGCTGCTTACTATTGTTCTTAATTTACATCAGTTAATTGCCCYGGATTATTCCTGGGCAGAGAGAGATTTCCTCTTTTCCAATAGTGTGACTACAGGAGTAAGACCCCTCRCTGGAGTTGTTTTCTGGTACAACCACTGAGCATAGAGACAAGAGGGAAACGGGACATTGAGGCACAGGGAAGGATAGGGATCCAARGAGTTGAGATCTTTAAGCTCTTTTCAAACAAACTCCATTGTAGTCCTTAAAACAGTGATTAAGCACAGATAACAGCTTTATTGTGCAAATTGAGGGAGGCCCTCTTGCTGCACAGAAGGGGGAAAAAAAAAAAAGAAGTCAGCCAAATAAGGTTGCTTGAGCCGCACCGAGCCAGGAAAGAGTCCAGGAGATGACGCAGCCAGAGGAAGCTTTTAGTCAGCTTCCTTCATACCCTGGAGCAGAGCCAGAGCCACCTCTGTGGAGGAAGAGGGGTTTCTCTGTGGAGCAGCCATTGATCAGCAGGGACATGGCCAGGCCAGCAGTCCCAGGASGGTGCTGTCCCCCACACACAYCCAGTGCCAMAAGCAGAAAGTATTTGAATCCTTCKGTTKCAGTTCATCAGCTGCCTTCCAAGCAGCTACKAGGGATTTAGTGAGCTCTTTACAGGAGAATTTTGCTTCAGACTACACATTATACATAAAACTACTGAAATACATTTCCTATAGAGGCAGTGATGCCATTTCCTGTCAAAATAAAGGAGTCCATATTAAGACATCTTATGAACCATCCTCATGAGGAAAGCAAGAATTGTAATTAACCTTCAGGGGTGATTAATCAGACAAGGCAGAATCACACAAGGAAAGGGCTGCAATCCCTTGATGGTTCAAAAAATATGCTGCCTGTAAATGTTACGGTGACAGGATATTTGCAAGAAGCAAGTGATGATGAACCCCTGATAGGAGGCATCCTGTTCCCCATAGGATTCTTACAGCAGGAGCAGMAGATTTAAAACTCTCCTTCCACCCCTTTTACTGGGTGCACCTCATCAACCTGCTTCTTGCTTCACTGCCTCAGGAAACAAACCAAGAGAGCAAAAATTAAATAAAGGACTCAGCTAACACGTTTAATCTTCTAAAAGCTCTGGTATGATAAGCATTCAGACGTAACACTGTCACCTTGAAGTTTTATGAACAGGATCACAACTACCAATTCAGATCAGGCACTTGAAACAGTTCTAACTCAATACAGTGTTAAACCCTTAAAACTGATGGGTTTTGCCCAGTCAGGAGCAGGGATTGCCATAACAAGAGAAAGGAAGGCTTTAGCAGTATGTAAAAACCAAGTGAAATGCTAGTTTAYCAACAATGGTATAATTTAAAATTCCTGTTTAATATAGAAGGCCTSAAAGTACCAAACAGAAGCTTTTGCTCGCTGTCAGGCTTAATTGCTTCATCTGACATGAAGTAAAACCTTGCTATTCTTGCAGAAGCTAGGAACTAAGTTGTTGAATAGAATACAAGCTAGGGTGTAAAGGCCTTTCCTGTTTTGTAAAATCCCATAGTAGGCATAAAGCTACAGATAATTCACTGTTTACCAGTTTCAATAGTTTACCTGGTTCCAGTGTAAACTCAGAATGTTCAAGCTATTGTTGCTCCTGAAATACAAAGTCATCTGAAATTCACCAGCAGGGGAAACACTTATGTATAAAGAAAGGTCTTTGGGGGCATTGAAACACACCTCTTTACAGCAAATCATATCTGATGGTGTTAGAAGAAACKTATAATGGATTCAGTTTGCCTAATAAATCAGCGCACATGTCAAGCTTGGAACAGTGTTGCCAAGTTTCCAAAGTTATAYTGAGTGAGGAAAGAAGAGATAACACCAAAGAGTCAGTCTTGAAATAGACAGAAGGCATCTAGAATGATTCTGGTGTTCCTTCACAGCACACGAGGATCCAAACSCAGGGCATTGATAGAGAACCACCCATCCACTAAAGTCAGTTTTCATCACTATCCATCCTTCCCCCTTCAAAGCAAGTAGCAAATTCCAGGAGAGAGGGGGGAAAAAAAGAAAAAGATCATCCAAGCACGTGTAGCATTCTGCTCATAGTTGCCATCTTGTTGCAGCAATTGGTAACAAGTAGCTACATAAAAGATACTAATTATCCAGAGTGTTCTACTGATATCTACCTCAATCTCTCAGTCACCTTTCTTCTAACCAGAACCTTGGCRCTCTAAAGAACAAAGGGGAAAAAGGTTCTAGGACCTTTGGAAGCCCGCTGGGAATTAGGACCATCAATTCAAACTACAGACAGGATCCCTAATGATCCTAATAACTATTGCTACACTTAGCCTCAAACTAAGGTATAATAAAGTTTGGACTGATACCTTTTCCCTTATTACTTTCTAAAACTTTCTGTGTTCACGAGATTAGCTTTGAATAAAACCCCTTCTCTACAATGAGTAAAGACCATGTTATCTAAAGCAAAATTGCTCAAGTCCTAGTGACAGGACTGCTGAATGCACGCCTCAAATGTGATGAATGCTTGYGTTTCAAGTTCAACGGCCTACGCATTCACACAGCCACAAAATAGTACATGCATAGGCAAAATAGTCAATGAATCCAAATACAGAAGCCTTGCTTTTTTA
>NW_026623567.1:122096-176855 GCF_030028575.1 Malurus melanocephalus
CACAAAACAGATTTGTATCACTAGATAAAACAGAGAAGGTTTCCTGTTGAGAGCATGGCAGGATCAGCAGGCTGATGCATGATGGACTTTCTACACAGCCTAAAAGGCCTCCAGCAACCAAACCCCCCATTACATGTCACAACAGCAAATCATGTGCACTAGTTCAAAGGTTACCAGAGTTAATCTTGGATTCTTATTAATAGTGCTACAGAGCATAGTAGCACTCATAGCAAACCTCACATAACAACATGGAAATCTCCAGCTTGACATGCTAGCATTYAGCCTAGCTTGAGGAGGTGTAGAGACTCAGAACTCAACAGGTTTTGCTGCTTAAGCCACGCAGCAGCATGTTTCTGTAAGCCTGGTGAGATGAATGATAAGAGCTACCAACCAAGYAGTTTTGACACAAATGCTTTTCCTGCCCAGCCAGAACTGCTCCCTAGAACATTTCCTCCATCTGTCTTCTTCACAATGGATTTATTTTTGTGATGAAGCCCACACAAACCTACATCTAACTGCCCAGGTTTCACCCACATTTGACCTCKATTTTTCCCTTGATTGAGGAAAGTCTCTTCCATTTTACTGTTTTGTTAATTAAGCAGTTACTAAYAAATCTTAAGCTAGCACACTAGTAGCCATGTTTACTTCAAATGAAGAACTGATTACACAGTTATGCCAGCATATCCTGTTCCTGCAAACCAAAGACCAAGAAATAATGTTTAAAATATTATTTCAGTTGGGTCTGCAACTRGAGCAGATGGGGGAGGAAACCAAAGGCTGATATAACAGCAGGCCTGCAGCTCTGTACTGCAACAGGCACAGACACTGGAACTGCTTTCTGTAGAATGCCCAGTGTGCAACACAAAGCATTACAGCAAAACAATTGCAGTTCTCTATCTGCTCCACTTTTTAAAAGCTCCAAAAGCAGAACTGCTCTGTCAAAACCAGAACTGCTCTGTCAAAACCAGAAAGCAATAGACTGAGAAGGTGAATCCAGCCTAGGGTGTGTCTGCAATGAGCACCTCGCAGCCGGCGTTCAGAATCAGCCTGGTGCTGGGAACCACGCCCCACAACTCTCTCTGCAACTTGTTCAGGATTTCTTGGCCGATCCACACTAAAAAAACCTCACTTATGAGTGTAAACTCTCTGGCTAGAAGGTCTCAACTGCATTTGACACAGAAGTTCTCTCACTTGTGCTATTTCTGTTAATCTTTCTGAGCTTGTTCCCTGAATTTTAGTTTTTTTTTAGTAAGTAAATCTTTACTAATCATTGCTAATGTTTGAAGAAAGGCCTTTCTAAAGCTTCAGAAAACACCGTCATAACTTTGAAGTGGTTTGAATTTGATATCCTTTAATATGGTGATGTTTAAATAATAATAATAGTAATCATCATGTATCTATCCATGCTATCAGAGATAGCATGTAACACATCGGGAAAAGTAGCTGTCAGTCAAATAGGCATTCAATAGCTACTTTAAAGTAAAAAAATTAAACWAAACAGAAAAGAGAAAATCACAGTGGATTTCATTTCAACTTCTAGTTGCATTGGGGTGGATTTTTCTTTAGGATCTTTTTTTTCTCTCCTTTATGTAAACTACAGACTGTTCGCTTAAGCTTTAGATTTTCTTAGGCCATTTCAGATCACTCCAGCACGGAAACATCCAGAGACTTCCAGCCTGGTCCTTCCTGTTTTATCAATGAAGGGCTGGGACCAATTCTTTTACTCYAACCAGGAGAAATTAAATGGAAAAACCCCATGCTCCTCATTAGTCACCGAACTCCTGCTGCGAGGAGAGTCAAGTACGGACTTGACCAGACTTTCTAAAGTACTAAAATCTCTCCAGCCAAGAAATACCTCGAGTCAAGCTGGGACAATGCTCCCTGGCAACCCAAACTGAGTAATTGCAAGTTGTGAAAACCCCAACTTCTCCTCTTCGGGGAGCGCATGAGGCGGCCATAGCAGTCACCAGCTCCCACCCGGCTCTCGGAAACCTCGCCCCGCTCCCCCCCCGGCTCCGGGCGCACACGCGGGCGGCGCCGCCGCGCTTCGCCGGACATTTTAGGGCGGAGAGGCGGCCCCGCCGCGCCAAGACCCGCGGTCCAGGCGGGGCCCCGGCCCGGCCCCTCGGGCGGTGGAGCCGCGGCGGGCGGGAGCGGGCAGGGAGGGGAGCACAAGATGGAAGGGCGGGCGGGAAGCTCTGCTCCCCGGGATTCCCCCGCGCCCCACGCCGCCCCCTCCGAGGCTGCCGCCGCCGGCCGGGGCGCAGCCGAACCCGGGCGGGAGGAGCCCCCAGGCCGCGCCTGCCCGGCTCCGCGCACCCTCCCGGACCCCGCGGCGAGCTCTACATTCGGCCCCGCGGTCGCGGCACCCACCGTTTTCGGCATCTTCCCGGCGGGCTGGGCACGGCCGTCGCTCCTCCTGTGCCGGTGGGGATCCGCACGGGCTCCGCGCTGCTTCTAACGGGACTCCGCGCCGCGCCTCTCCGCCCGCCCGGCCAGGCCCCGCCCGGCCCCGNCGGCCAGGCCCCGCCCGGCCCCGCCCGAGCCGCGCTCCGGCCGCCTCCGTGCGGGGCTGGAGCCGCGGCGCCCCCGCCCCGGGGAGGCCGAGCCGGGCGGGCTCTGCGGAGCTGCCGGGGAGGGGCGCGGCCGCGGGGGCTGCGGGGGCTGCGGAGCCTGAGGCGCACCCCAACGAGGGCCGAGAGCTTCCAGCGCCCATAAGCGAGTGCCTGGACAGCCCCGGTCGCTGAAGTTGATGCTAGAATCAGTGTCACTGAACTTCTGGTCCTTGATAAAAGCATTATTTAAAAAAATAATGCTATTTTATCGGCTATTGCATTTTTCAAAGTAAGACGGCAGCACTGACCTGTGGCCAATCCTTCTGTCCCTGGTGCGGCCACACAGGTGCAGCTCAGTGCGCTGCTCAGCCCCTGGTGGGGCCGGTCAGTGCGCAGCTGTTTTGTACGAGGTTTTCACAGCCATCTGTTGRACTAAAAAACTTCCAGYTCCAGGTGCTTCAAAAGCCCAAAGSACTGCASCTGCCTGAWGCTTGSCAAGCTCTGGTCTTCATGGCTTCTCCAAGGCCACCACCATAATCACACAATAAAATGAGCAATCAAAGTCATGGRTGAAAATAGTGGCAGACCAGTGGCAGACCACCCTCCAAAGCTTCTTCTGCCATCTCTGTTTTGCAGCGACTGATGGAGGGAATCAAGGTCYAGCATTTTCATGGGAATTTACAGAAGCCATCTCATCCCATTTGGGACTTCGAACACAACTGTCAAATAGAGAACTAAGTCCTGTTTTCTCCCAGGAAATAAGAAGTCATTCTTTTTAAAGTTAACAGTGTCCAGAAGAAGGAAATTAAATAAATGTAATGTCTTATTTTTAAAGAAAAGTACGAACGTATTTTATTATTTTTTCTCAACTTTGTGTCTTCTTGTCAAAACTGTTAAACATTTTTGCCTGGCAGGAGATGGAAACAGCATTCAGGCGCTTTGTTTGCTTGAGCTGAATATGCAGGTTTCAGTTAAACTAGAATCTCTATGCTGTGCATGCAGGGGGGAAAAAACATGAGTATAATTGGATTGATGTAAACTTGGGTAACTTTTCAGCACAGAAAGTCACAGGGTACCTAAGAGGCTGTTTTACAATGTTTTCTTCYTTTTTTGACTCTTTTTTACAAGACTGATCTACGAAAGGGTTCTACTTATTTCCTATAGAAATAGATAATGACGGAAGACATACAGAATAATGAAGTTGCTTGTGATTTTTAGCCAGGTTTTGTTCCAGAAATGTTAGGGTGAGCTCTCTCACTAAATTCAAGTGACTCTGTGGAGACTTCTTTCATGCTAGCAACATATGTAATGGGAACAGCCCCAATCTGCTTCTATTGGAGCTTCTATATCAACATTCCTATATAAGACTTAGGTAACTCTTGGAGAATTACATGGTTCTTTTTCACAAAGGTGATAAAACTTTGGATGATAAAAGCCTAGCTATTTCCATGCCAAATTTAAGGGGTCATAGGTTAACCTCCAGGGACCTAAGATTTTCTTCATAAAGCTAATGACAGGACTGCTAATGATGCAAATGAAGYCCTGTGCCAGTGATACAATCAGATSCAAAGCWACTGTATTCCYATTTACAGAATGCCAGGCATTGGCCATATCCACAGAAAGTCACAAACCCTGTGTCAAATAGTCCCAAACAGTCTGAAGGGCTGAGACAAAGCTACAGCATAACATGCAYTTCTTTCTGACCCCAGCCACTTCTCTTGTCCTTCTTCCCTATTATTCATATCAACAGCCAAACAAAATACCATTCATGCCACTTCAAAAGACAAGAGTATCCTGTGACAGGCACGTGAGTCTCTACACTTCACCTCCTCTCCTGCTTCTTCTTCTCCCCTTCCCCTTCATTGTTGAGGTACAGAACAAGACATCTGAAATTTGACCCACATGGTCCTCCAGACACAGTTCCATGATGAATTCCTGCAGCAGAGATGCTGCACCAAGATCTGACCTTGCCCATGGACCTCTCCTTTGCCAACTGCTGAGGAGGGATGGTGTCATTCAGCAGCCTTTTGCTGAGCCCTCCCAGATGGCCACATGTGAGAACAACTGTATAAGTAGATTCCTTGAGAACTGCAGGCAGGGGTTACATCGCCCTTTGACTTCAGGATGAAAATCCAAGGGGTAAAAGTATTGTCCGATTAAAARTCTCCTTGCAGGAGGCTGGAAAAATGAGTAACATTACCCAGGGCCTCAAAAATGCTTTTACTTCCAGACTGCTCAGATCCCAAATAATATTAAAGTATTTCAGAATTAGATTAGACCAGGAGGGCATTAAGCATTATTCAGGGAAGAGGTCTGGCTTTTCACTGGGGATTTATTGTCTTGGTTTTATTTTCATCCAGCCTTTTTTACCTGATTCTTTTAAGCAGAAAAAGCCCATAAATTATTTGGTCTGACACAAATAATTATTACCAGAATTATTTAGCAAAAGCACTTAAACAAGGAGGTGTTTCATCATCATGTAGGTTTTTTTTTGACTAATGAGGGTTAACTTGAGCTCCCCTCTGCATGGCTTTGACCGAAGATAGAAGCCAAAGGTGTATCATCTTAGAGGTGCATTTCAGTGGGCTGAAATTTAGTTTGATTCATGTAAATAAAGGGAGGCACAAAATGAAATTGTTACCATAGTCTGAGAACTACACCTTCAACACACAGTAGTCCTGGATTGACTCTATTTAAAATTAACCAGTCTGGTTCTGAACTATTCTTTAAACAGCAGATGAACTTTCTCCCATTCTTACTGCTTTTCTTCTGCTCAGACATTAATGCCTATAGCTTCACAGTGAATTGCCATCAGTGATGATTTTCGATCTTTTTAGTGTTGATTGTATTTAGAGGCAAAAAGTCTCTTTTCTCCCAAACAAATACGATCACTCCATTCACACCTTTATGCCTTGCACATCGGGGTATCTTTTGGAGTGATTCTCAAGCTGGAAGGATGAAAGGGGTAAAGAAAGGGGAGAGCATACCACATTCAGGAAAGCAGTATTTGAAAAGGCTGGAAATAATTCCATTCCCATGCAGCTGCAGTGACAGGGCAGAAGCTGATGGGGCGACTGGATGTGTGAACCCATTTTTCTGATCCCCTTTCCACCTCAAGAAAATGAACTCATTACAGTATATGGTCCCAGCTCCTGGCTTGTCCATTCAYCAGGGCAGAAATAGCTGAAACTGCYYRGAAATCCYAGGGATTTGTGTCTGACAGATGCTCTGTAAAGCCCTAGTTCCCCATTCCCTCTAGCATATAAATCCCCTACTGGCAGTGACACCCCTGCGAGGAACACGGGAAGGCTTTACTAGGAACAATGACTCACTGTATGGCCCACACCACTCATCTCTTCCTGTATGTCTGGGGATGTGCTGGGAATATGCTGTTTGTGCAGGGGGAGGCTTGAGGAGGGTTTTTAATTGGACAAAAGGTGTGCAATGTATGCAATAACCATATGAAAAAAAAAAGGAAGAACAACCCATCTGCTAGAATTGTCTCTTCTTCATTTTTTTCTTTGTTTGTACCATATGGAAGCAAATGTCCRTGCTTTCTACATCTTGTACTGCTTGCAGCAATGTGGGGAACAAAGCGAAACCTAATGGATATTCTGGGACTTCACTCCAAATATTTACAAGCCAAATAACAGATAAGATCACAAGGAAGAACAAAACAATGAATGGGAATATGTTTTGCCAGTTTGTGTGAAAGGTACTGATGTAGAAATGCTCCTAAATCTAYGCAGAATTAGAAAAACATGAGGTTTGGAGAATGATACTGGCGCCTTCTCCTTAGAGCAAGGAGGTGGAATAAACACTGCTGCTCTGTTCGACTTCAAATTAGTGAAGAGAAATTATTCCTGTGCATGATGGGAAGAATCAAGCTAAGGCTTTCAGTTTTAGAAAAATGTATTTAATCTAAAAATTTTCCCCACTGGTATTTATTCTTTTGATTGTGTGACATTTATTCAAAAGGAAACATGCTTACTCATATGAATTTCTCAGAGGCCATTAAGCATTTACAATAACCATGGTCAGCTAAAAACATACTGGAAGCAAAAGCAAAAGCCACTGCATTTTGTCCCCTTGAGGCATRTTAACCTCCCTATYTGACCATTCAGGAGCCACTCTGGCAGTTATACTCTCACAACCAGAGACTTTAATGCTGGAACCAAAGCCAGTGCCACTCAGCAGGCAGTGCCAGTGACCTGGTAGGGGGCCCACTTGATTCCCTACACACCCTACTCTCAGTCAGTCAGACAAGTTTTCCTTACCAGCTTGACCCCAGGTTTCCCATATTAGAATCTCAGGCCCCTGGTTCTTTTAAGTAATTTTATCATGGTGCAGCAACAGGATCACAATTTGACCTGGTGCCTCCAGGGAGGGACCCTGAACAAAGGACTCCCTGGGCTTTTATATCCTCACAGTCTGTTCTGGCGATGGCCTGGGATCTTCTGAGTCATCAGCCCCTGCTGGGTCTCTGAGTGTCCGGTCACCTGGCTGGCACCCCATGTCCTCGTGCCATTGTACAAAGGGTCAGTGCCTGTCCCAGAGCTCAGTTCTCAGCCTGGAGACTGCACACTGAGCTACTGGCACTTAATACATTCCYCAACAGGCAGTCCACAAAACCTGTGGGACACCCACCAGACCTGCCTTGACCAGCAAAACCTCACTGTAAAAAACTATGACAAAAAAACCACAGATTAAATCTCCAAAATCTATCAAAACTTTATGCTCTGCTCTTCACCCACCTTGCTTTCTTAACAGGACAGTTCCAAGWATGTAGACACAAAATCTTGCAAATTTTTTGTTCAATAGGATTCAGACCAGCAAAAGTTTACATGCAGCACTAATAGGCTTGCTTTGCTGYAGAAAGGCAGGTGATTTGGAGTCTTCAGACAAGATCTTCACAGTTTCAGTGTCCCAAAGAAACAGGCTCTCTGGGAGTTTTCTCATTTCTTCCCCTTCTCTCCTGCTTTGCCTCYTTCTCAGATGGCTGGTGTGGAGCCAAGATGATGGTACTGGTGTGATGACCATGTAGGGCCTTTCTGACTCAGAGACTGGAACTTGGAGGCTGTAACAAAGGCCACCAGGCATTTCCTTCCATGCCTGCCAGAGAATGGGAGTGGCCAATCCAACCTCCGGGGCTGAGTACCAGGCTCCAGATGGTTCTAAAACAGGTGACCACTGCATAGGAGTCTATCTGGAAGGCATCCATTTACACTGGCTTTTCTGAATGTATCAATATCCAATAATTGGAGTAATTGTATATAGAATCAATCCTAGATGGTGAAAAGGGCCAAAGAAGGACCAAACTGARTGTTACTGAGCAAGAACGAGGGAGAAGCCAATTCTGAGAGGGATTTTCAGGTCATGCAGTTTTGCTACTTAAAATTAAACCTCTCCCAAAGGCACATGGGTCACCAACATTTGTATTGAGTTGTAACAGCAGGAATCTCCAGCTGCAAACAAAATCCAGTTATGACAGGAGATAGTGGAGGCAGTAGAGTCCTCTCGATTAGAAACAGAGACTAGGAGATAGCTCTCCTTGGTCCTACAAGCTGTCTCAGTGGTGACTGGATGATTCTATATTCCTTTTGACTAGCTAAGAAAGTAATAGTAAGATTGAAAATATAGTAAGATTGGCTATCTTAGAGGGGGCTGACAAAGTTAAAAGGCTTCAGGCAACAAGGCAAATTCTGTATCTCACAGTAATTGTTTATAAATAAATGTCTCTACATATTATCTAAATTCTTAATTTAAGAGACGTGCTTCCTGGATTTTTTTTTGGAGCTGTCAATGCAAAGAGTTCATTTTTAAAGTCTTCTGTGGTGTTGTAAGTTCAAGTACTTCAGAGTACTGCTAGCATCAAGAAGCAGAGAGGCAACAGATGTTTTTCTTGTCCAGRCTCTATGACACATGAAAAGGGAAAAACTGCACAACAATCTGATCCAAATCCCACCAACAGATGGGATTTTGCACAACAGATGCAGATGAATATGGAGTCTCATTCTCCATATCTTAGTACTTTGTGTCATCAGGCTCAGTAATGGTTTAAGATATGTCCCTCTATTTGGAAAGTGTCCACGTGCTCATGCTGAGTAGGTATCAACAACAGCTGGAACATCAAAGTCATGTATTTGACCTCTTCACTCTGCACATGTAGAAGTACACCCTGTACCAGTATATGAATACTTGTTAAAAAGTTTTCACACATCCCCATCATCACCACCTCTAGCTCTCCTGGGGATTATCAGCTCCTCAGCCACCAAACTGCATAAGCAGGTCACATCTATACTAGCTTTTAAAGTCAGACCAGGAGTTTGGTTTTGAAGTTAATTTCCTTGTGCATTTTGTGCATTTTGTTTCCCATCATGGTGCAGTCTCATACCTGGTAAACTGAATTCCTTTTGGAGGTGCTCCAGGAGTGTACCTATCATGCTCCAGCTATTGGCAAGTATTCAGTTAGTGGTACCAGAACATGTACATGTGGACCACATTTAGTGTTAATGTTAAATACTCATCAAAGGCTCTTTCATTTTCCGTATCCGCTCTTATTACACCACACTACTTGTTCATGTAGTCATGTTTATCTGTCAAAATGGTCCAGACTTGCTTGTGTGTCTATTAAACCTGTTCAAGATTTTTTAGCAAGATAGATTTTAATCAGAGTGACAGAAGTAAGTTAGGAAACAAGGAGACATGCAGATTTACTGGCATCTCTGTGGGGACAGTAATCTCCAAGGAAGACAGTCTCAAATGTAGCCAGAATAGCACTTTCAGCCCCAGGCCATGCCTGAGAGACATGGGTAGGTTTAGCACCAAACTGCAGTTTTGGAGTTGGCTTCAAAATTCTCCTTCTCCCTTCTACAAAATGCCCTAGGTTCACCCATGCATGAGGCTTCACTGATTAACATCAAACTCCTCCTGGAACAGAAGAGTGCACCKCCCCAGAGGTTTAACCCTTCAGTGAGCCCTACTCCCACTCTACTATCCCTGACCTCTCTCACCTGACACTGTGATTTAAAAACCTTCTCTCCCTCTCACACAGAGCAACTGTTTATAATCTAACTTTCTTCTGCTTCTCMAGCTTGACTCTGTGCTCCTGGCATTCCAGCTCCTACAGGGCAGAATCAGAGCAGGGGCGGGGTTGTCAGTCTCAACACTTAATATTAAGTCAATTCTCCCCAMTGCACTGAAACTTTGTCAAGTGAATAAATTACATTGGAAAATAGGGCTCAGAAAGTCATAAAAAGGGAAAAGAAAACCGGCCCATGTTTCCAGGTAGCAACATGTAATATGGAAGATGATCTCAGCACTAATCATCTCAGACAAACGACCCTTTACCAGTTCTTTCCATTTAAGCCTCAGCTCCATTCATTTTTGCCTGTGACTTAGATCTATTTTTGGAAACCTTAAAAATATACAGGGAGTTGCCAGCCATTTTTATTCCAATGCAGGAACATTTTCTACTGAAGGCATTACTCCTGGCTCTTGCTCAAATAGCAGGTTTATTTCAAGAAGAACACCAAGGCCTGACCCCTGGCAATGTCATGTAGGTAAGTATTGCATCTGTTTCTGTGCTAGAACAGGAAGTGGACTCAAATCCAGAATCTCATTGTGAGGAAGCTGCCTAGAGCAGGAGTCTAATCTGGGAATGCTGATGCCACCTCTCCCACTCAGCTGATACACTCACAAGTAAAGGGAATTCCCTCCCACCCTGTCACCATCACAGGGTGTGATAAGCAGTCAGGGTTACATGACAGAGAAATGTGCATGCCTGGGCAAGCCTAACTCTACTCACACACACTCTGCCCCCAGCTTTTCTTTTCCCTTTGGTGAAACACGATGATGCACTACACAGAACACACCACCCAGCCCAGGGAGATAAAGGCATGACAGATGGCATCATTTATTTTTCTTAGCTTTTCACTAAGCATGTGGCATCTCTGATCAAAATATGCGGAGAATTAAGGATTAGGATATTTGTACAAGCAGAGTGAGTAGGTAAGAGGAATTACAGGTGGATAGATAGATAGATAGATAGATAGATAGATAGATAGATAGATAGATAGATAGATACATACATACATACATACATACATACATACATAGATACATAGATACATAGATACATAGATACATGGATACATAGATCAACAGGTAGGCACATATATAGATTAATAGATATGTACTGTGTTCCTGGCTGTTCTCTGTCACAGAACTTGCTGTCTTCAGCAACAGACACAAAGAAGCAGACRTTCARTCCCAATTATGCCTGTTCTGCTTCAGGAGAATTCTTCTATCTTCATAAGGAACACAGACTTCTACTTTTAAAAAACAGCCATAATTTTTTTGCTTTGAATTACAATTTTTTTTCTCACTTAACCCATTTCTATCACTCTTAAGAAAAGAAAATCCCCTGAGTTAAAATGACAAAGATAAAAGCCTCTAATGTCAAAACTAAGCCCAGACATATTTTGAGAAGATTCCCAAGCCCAGAAGTCTTCCCCCTTCCCCACCATACATATTCCCTGCATTTCCCTGATTATGCAGCCTCAGCACAATGAGTTTGCTTGTGTTTGGAGCAGATTTGTTCTGGAGAGGTTTTCAGTCATACCGAGAAACTGGGACAGGCCCTGTCCTGGACTTGGCTTGCAGACCCTGTCACTACCACCAAAGACAGTGGAAGACAGAATTAGAAACTGAACTCACTTTGCTGTAGAGCTCCAAGTGCTTCCAGTGGCTGACTTATTTCATTTCCTGCAGTGTGGTTGGCACTGTCAGAAAATACGAAGTTGGATAGTTAACTTTGCTTTAAAGACATGCATATGCACTAGGTGGTTTATTGAAAGTCCATTCCTATTTTCTATTAACCCTATTATTTTATGCATTTGTAGGAGCTGAATATTTCCAGAAGCATAATAAGTATAGAAACAGGATGGTGAAAGGTAGGATAGAATGGWAAGGTATAGCACAGCATAGAAGCAAACTTGTTCTTATCATTGGTCATCATGTCCTCATGTTGAGGTTCACAATGACACATTTTATAGTAAAGATACAGTAAAATATAGTACAGTATAGTAAATACATAGCAAAAGTATAATTTATGGTAAAAATTCCAGGCAATGTCAATTCAGTAAATATTCCACTTCAGCAACACAGACAAGATCCACTCCCAGATTAACCAACACATGGTCAGACACCATAGGCACAACCTGCCAAGGTAACTTGAGCTTTCTTGGAACAAAATTTAAACCCTGCACTGCCCCACTACAATAGACCTTTTGGTCTTTTTCATTCCAGACAGAAAGTCCTGTACCTTAGATACATATAAAACATGTCAAAAAAACAATGCCCACCTACTTTTCTGGGTTGTTGAGCAGCTGATCTCCCACGATATTCCTTGGCCTTGCATGACTTGGCCCACTTCTCAAGTGGAAAAGACAAAACCAGTGACTCGAAGACCCATGCAGACTGCTGACACCTACTTCAAAAAGAATAAAATTAGGAAGCTGTTTCATCTACCACAAACAATCACTGAGATCTCTGTTTTCCTCAGGCTTTTTCCTCCTTTCCATGAAGATGCAGATGATTTTGAAATGGTGTATGTTGGAGGGATTCCTATACTACATGAGACACCACATACACTGCTTGTTAGCATTAAAATGTAGCAGACATCCCCTTCCCTTGCCTCAAAACCTACACGGACTAACCTACTGCATGAGCCCCACAACCACACCCTTGCCCAGTCCCTGCCCCAGGCCTCTGCATGTTCACAGCAGACCAAAACAAAAACACATCAATAAACTACAAAGCTTAAAAAGTCAATGCCTTCACTGAGTTCCTCTCAAGTTACTTCACATGGACCATTTCTCGGGCCTAGCTTTAATTTTATGTCTGTCCACTTGCCATGCAAATCTTGTCTATTGTCTGCAGTGAACATAAAAGGTCAAGTGTGAGGACAGAATATATGTTGAAATTACCTGAATCTATGCCAAACCATAGATGTGAACTGTATCAGTTTYCCTTCCATTGAATTTTCTGGCAATTTCCATTTTAAGGAATTYAGAGGAAGTAGACCAATGAAATACAAATGAGATATTTGTTTTCTTTTGGAAGATTTTTTTCAGACTGTGTTTCTGTGAACACTAACATTGGATTCACAGAGTTCTGTACAGCTGACAGTAAACTTTCCATCTGAAGCAGACAGGACATTTCTGTTTGATTAGCTAGGGCATTTTGAGTGTTGCTGACTTCATGCTTTAATACTAGAACACTTCAGCAGAAACGAGATCTGATCTGGCATAAATCTATAGGTATATATATCAAAAATCACCTGGAAAAAACCCGCCCTGCAAAGCACTGAAGCAGCCTGCAGTGCATACCAAGTGAAGAGCAGTCTTGTGTAGAAAGACCTTTTGATGCTGCGGGAATGAAATGAGGCTCAGCACATGACCTAAAGTTCCTCCTGCACAAACACAGATCAATATCCTAGAAATGTACAAACTGGTATCTTATATGAACAATCACAMCTCACAAAGCTCCATAGCCACCCAGGCCCTGACCCCAAAGCTGTGACCACACACCCTATGCCAAGTGCACAGCCCTGCAGCCATCTCCCCTCTCAGTGTGCAGGACAAGAGTTTTTGTATGGCTCAGCAAAAATTCCAGAGACAGGATAACTGCACACTAGATCTGGCAAGTCCAGTGTTTAGAAGGATCTGCTCTCCTGCTTTGCCAAGCCCACCCGATTACCTCAGCCCTCTAATGACACACAGAAGAATAGAAGTTAATTCAAGGCCTCRACACCCCGCAGATCTCACAACGGTGCCTGAGCACTTTGTTCTCCTGATTCCTTGCTTGCAGCACARTTGGGCACAAGTATGTGGGGTCCTGATGTTGTCATTAGAACCATGAGCACTTCATTGGATGCAGGGTCCTGGCATAGCTGTGCATAAATTCAAGTTCATTTCAGTTCTCAGTGCTGCACCCTGCAGCAWTGGGAATGAAGAGCAAACTACTTAATGAGTGATAATCATCTTGTATATATAGCTTTGAAAAGAGCTCAGCACGGTGAAGAATTGAATGGTTTGTTGGCTATCCAAAAATATCTCATGGGGAACAGCCCACTTTYGTATTCTAGTGAGTCCAAGTGAGTAAACCCAACAAAATTTATACATGATTGTTACATGATTTATACATTATTTTGTCCAGTAAACTGCACARCCATTCTCTTTCCTTTTACTGTCAGTCTCAACTGCTTTATTTATTATACTAGCTTGTATTCTTCTCTATGCTGACTCTCTTCAGACTTTTCAAGTCTGTTTCATGGTAAAACAAATCTAATCTTCGATACTATTTGGAGACATAGGATTGGCTTAAACCCAGATTAAGCCTCTCTCTGTAGAGCAGAGGTCCATTTAATCTCAGTGTCTCATTTTCTTTACACATAACATGAAAACACTGATTKCTTATGTTCCAATAACAAAAAATTACACTGTAATTACTGGTGTTTGCCAGGCAGTTGGCAGGGGTGCAAGGGAGCWTATGAGTCCAAACAATTACATATACAGCATTGTATTTATGAAGTTTGATACCCTGTTTAGGAAAAACTACAGATTTTGCAGATATCCCTCTGTGATCATGTGAAAATGCCCAAAAATATTGTAGCTGAAGGATGTGATGTGAAATCAGCCTAGTTATTATCCTTCTCAGAAAAGTTACGAGAGCCCATCTCTCTGAACCTGATTCTGTTCTTCCTTACAGTGGTGCAGACTAAGTGCAGTGATTTGAGATTAACTGTAACTGAGACACAAATCTGATTTATTGGGTCAAATTCCAGGATAGTTTGTGTATCCAGGCTCCACAGAACTTGGCTCCTCACTTTCCAGGAATTGATTTAATGCTCAGAATGGAGGAAGAACATTTCACGGGCAATACCTGCTATATTGAGAGCTAACTTCACCTTTCAATTTTACCAAATTAATTTCATATTGTACTTTTTATGTAATCCACAGTTTTTGACTTAACTGTCTTATACACAGGGTATATTTGGAATGAAAGTGTGTATTATAAAAAAGTAAATGCTTGATAATGATGAACTGATATGACTTTGGTGAGGGGCTTCCCTGTATTTGTCCTCAGCTAAGAACATTTCATTGTTGCAACTCTGAATTTCAGCTCTGCCTCTAAAGTAACCATGGTTCAAGGCATTAATATTTCATGAGGCATAAACGGTTCCCCTTTAGGAAAAGTAAAAGCAGTTTTTCCTGTTTGTGAAATTTCCACATTGCCAAGAACAAGAAAGCTTTCGAAACACTATCTTTGCTGCTTGCAGAGCTTCACTGCCTTATAGGGTCTGAATCCCCTGGATTCACGCTGGGGGCGGGCTGGGAATGCTGGCTTTTCCTCCTTCTGGGTGATTCTGGGAGGCCTGCAAATGATGTCATGGTACATTTTAGGCTACAATAACAGGAAATCATCAAGTGTTTACACTGGCAGACTGGGCTGTGATGTGATTTTCCTCCTCTTCCTCTCTGCCCCCCCCCCACCCACCTCGCCCCTGCCATTGACTTCCTTGATATATCTGCTTCCTCTGATTAAAATACTACAAGGTGGCAATACTGAAGGAGGAAAAAGGAAAGTGGGGGAGGGAGACAGAAAGGCATATTTTAAAAAAGGATGATTCCCCTCAAATCACTGACACAGAGCACAGTCCTCCCTCTCTGGCCCCGTACGCACTGTGCTAGTGCAGCGGCTCAGGAACACGTCAGAAACTGGCCTGCTGAGGAACTGGAGGATGGACCGCTCCCAGCTGAGACATGAAAAAGAAACTCTCCCCTCCCTAGCACAGATGAGTCACGGAAAAGATCTCCCTGGCAAAGTTTTTTTTCTGAATTTTCCTGCCACAGAGGCATATCTGAAAATACATGGCATGGGCTGATGGACTCTGAGGAGGAGAAGGCCACATTTTCAGGGCTTAGGTCAGAGCAAGGATGCAAGTGACCTTTACCMAGAGACTGTACCACAATCTGTGGCAAACATCAGTTTTCAGTTTCAGTTTCAGAGGTGAGTGAGGGTGCTAGGGTTCAGGCCCTGCTTATACCAGTGATGCACAGTATGAATGTTAGATACTGTGTCCTTTCCAACTTGTTAACACAAAGGCAAGAAAGAGGGCGACTTATGGTGGTATGCAGAAGACAAGGGATTCCAATGAGGTAAAATAGACTAATTGTCTCCAGGGTAGTTTAGATTTCCATGAAGGGTACAGCATGACTATAAAGAACCCGATATTAGTTCAGTTCATTAGAGCATGGTGCTAATAACACCAGGGTTGTGGGTTTGATCCCCTATGGGCCATTCACTTAAGAGCTGGACTCRATCCTTGTRGATMTCTTCCAACTCAGCATAATCTATGATTCTGTAAGTCTAGACAAGAACAAGGTAGGAGAGGAAAGAGTGGCAAGTAAGTTTACTTCTATCATCTATTTTTCTTCATTCGTGCAACATCAGCAACACTGACAGTTTAAATTGTGCTGAGAAATCTTCCAAATGAAGATAAGCCTGAGATGCTACTAAAGTAAAACTAYTAGGATACGGGAAGTGTTTCTCAGAGTACCACGACCCCGTCCAGCACAGATAGAAATTGCAGGTCCCCAGTTCAGAAAGCTCAAGAGCAGGCACACCGGAAACCTTTTAGAAAAAAATGCAGTCAGAGGTACTTATACCTTCCATTTATGATGCAACTGTAAAATGCAATTTACAGCAGTTAGCAGAAGGAACAGGAACCATGAAGATGCGATTTCACCACTTTCAGTTACTCAAATAGTTATCTATGGTCAGTGGCAAGCTGATACAAACTGCATTAAAACACTGGTATTTTGGCTTCAATATTATTAGTAATGTTATTACCTGAGGGATCTAATCAGGCCTCTGAGGGAAAGACCATCACAGCAATTCTCACACATTTATTCTTTTCCAGCATGAATCTATCCTAACCCAGAATAAATAGGAAGGTTTTGCCCCAGCCAGGTAGCTGGGATCTTAAGCCCTCTTAAACAGGTTCACACTTCACTCCCAGACACACTTAAAATGAAGCACAATCTCAAATGCTTCGCTGCATGAAGGGTTGAGGCTTTTCTCTCTTTAATAATCCTAAAAATAAATTATAAGGGTTCATCAACTGGTAAATTGTGCAGACCAATTAGCTCATCATTGGGAATCAGTATAAAGATGAAGTCCTGTGCASAGTRATCATTATTATTAAATATACATCCCATCCAAGGCATCAACTTGAAAGGAGAGAATTGTTTGCTGTGTCACAAGCTTTTTAACAGACAAAAAGCAATAGCCTAAATCTACAACCTGATCTATGCTATGAAGCCATACTGGCTGCCAAGGACCACATGAATAGATATGGATACAGTTATTAAYGCTGTTAACACAGAAGGCACGGAGGGTCAACTTCGTGCAAGGCTGGGGAAGGATAGTCACTTCTTATTTCACTCTCAAAGAAATGGTGGGATGGAAATTTGTTTCAATGAAAGCCAAGGAAGCAGTTGATTAAAATCAACCTCACYACATCATCCATGTCTCCTTCTCAGATAGTGACAAAGGTGGCCTTGCTGGAAAATGTCTTCTGCAGTTTGGCATCCAGGACAGAGAGGAGCTTACAAACAAGGCCTCCAGCGAGGATTATGAGAGAAACTCACTCCTCACCAATTCCCTCCAATGCTCCTCTGCAGGCAGAGGTGGGCTGAAAGAAGGATACTCAGAATGTCCGGTAGCAAAGATTTAGCCTTTCCACAAGCACCTGTTTTTCCAAACACAACCATCAGGCTGAAAACAGGTTTGTTCAACATGTGGTAGTATCAGAGTGGCTGCAAGCTGCCTGGCCACAGCAGGTGGACAGATCTTCCCACACACACACACACACACACACACACACACTCTTCAATTATTCAGTCACCAAGGATTTTCCATCACCTCTTTGAAAACATTGTGGGATAAGAATGAAAACCTTTTAGGACAAGTACAATGACATCAAATCTAAACGTATCCAGGAGAGCAATGCTACAATTGCATAGAAACAGGAAGAGGCAGAAATATCTGGAAGGGGCATTACTTGCACCTTAGTGAGCAAAAACTTTAAAGCATGACAATTTGAGAGCCCAGCATGTCTTGGGATGCTTGTTGTTGAGTCCTGAGAAACTTCCAGATTTGGGAACTTTCATTCACGTCCTGCATATGTCAAATGCATTTGATTTCTGTGAGTCAGAGCCTAGGGCTTCACCAGGCTCTGACTTCACCATCCAAAATTGATGCTGCTGAGTCACACTGGCAACTGACAGRCTGTGCAAATAGGCTCTGCAGATGCAGGCTGAAAGATTGTGTGAGTGTGCTGCACCAAACTCCAAATTTTCCATACCCTGAGGGCCCAGGAAAGTCATTGCTTGCACTGGCGCAACAAGTTTTCACCAGTCACGGTGCTGGCAGTATTCAGGATGGGTAAGAATATGGATTATTTCTCTGAAAGTGCCCAGAGTGTCCACTCTCATCCATTTCAGGACTAAGTAACTCTGAAATCAAGCTCACAAGGAAATGCCAAAGGGTCTGAGGGTCTAGCAGAGACCTGATGACCATGAAYTTGTTTAGCATGCTGGGCATCAGAAGCAGCTTAGTCTTAACCCACTATGAGACAATATGTGTTATATACATTACTTTTAAGTGAAAGAGGACACAATTTTGGAATAGCATAAGATTAGAGGTTGGATGTAGCAAAACAGGAAAACAGTGACTTAAGAACAAAGTGCATGACATGGTTGGTTAGGGAAACCACACAGCTAAAAATCACATCTGGGAACCCAAAGCAATCCATCTTTATGCTATTGCTCTCACCTGCTCCTAGGCTGGATATCAAGAAAAAGCTTTTCACCCAGAGGGTGGCTGAGCACTGGAACAGGCTCCTCAGGGCAATGGTCACAGCACCAAACCTGTCAAAGTACAAGAAGTATTTGGACAATGCTCTCAGGCACATGGTGAGATTCTTGCCTGTGTCCTGTACAGGGYTGAGAGTTGGAGTCAGTGATCCTCATGGGTCCCTTCCAACTCAGCATATTCTATAATTCTATAATTTCCAGCTCCTCAGCAGGGCCAAAGCACAGATAAGCCTAAGTCCCTTCCTTTCCTGGGCTGCACTGGAGTAATCAGGTAACCATAAACTGCTCTTATAACAGGTAATATCAGCAGGCAGCAGTGCTTCTCCCTTATAATTCACCAAAGCAAAATGCCTCATAGTGCTCCTCTTGCTTGAGAAATCTGAAACTGAGAGACTCCGTGAGACTGAAGTGTCATCCAGAGAGGGGAAGGACTCTCACCTTCTTGGCAAAGCCATGTTGCCAAGCACAGGCCCCATTTCCCATCACTCCTGCACTGTATGAAGCCGTGTTGATGTTTTCCAGCAACAAGCAACTCCTCATGCTTCCACACTGGGGAGTGCTGGGAACATGAAAAAGGAGGGGGAGCTGTACTTATTCCCTGCTGATTCACAGGTCAGTGCAAGTTAGCAGGACTGGTCAGCACTACAAAGTAATTTTCTGCTGAAAAATCCTAAGCTGTTTTGCAAGAATATGTTCTTTTTACTGACACTTTAATTATAGAAGGCGAAAATGCTCTTTGTCATATGATTAAGTGTCATATGATAGTCCKGCAAGGAGCAGGGAGTCGGAATTCATGATCTTTATGTGTCTCTTCTAATTTGAGATATTCTATAGTTCTACAAAAGGYGGGGTTTTTCACTTTCTAACCAATAAAGATGGAAGGATTTTCATGAACTAAAAATGCCTCATTACATCTTTCCTATTTTGCACATTACATCTGTATCAATACATGATTGTATCTTCATGTTATACATGTAGATATTTTCTCTTGTTTTGCCTTTATTGCAACCAAACTGTTTTACTCAATCAAAATGTCTCATTGTGGTCTTACCAAAGTGAYTGCTTCACTCTGGATGTAGCTGGTGACCACTGGTCTGTGAGACCCTGGACAMGGTCACTGGATGTGATCCTAATCAGGGTCTGCAGATTCACTCCTCATCAGCACAGATTTGCCCTGCTCAGCACACCTCACCTGGTATTGTGTAGCTAAGGCCTAACTGCTCTGGCAGTTGTGGTTTTGTGCTTGGATTCTGGCTCACTGAGTGACCTTCCAGGAACTGCTGGCTCCCACTGCATCCTGATAATCTGATTCTTAACAGATATCCAGTTTCTGAGTTTTTATTCTGATTCAAAATAAAAGCTTATTACCAGCTGTCATTGTCTCTCCAACTTCTCACATGCTTTGTGCCTGAAATGTTTGCAGTGTTTTTTCTTTCACTTTAGACAAAAACTAATACATTATAATTGCACTGGAATAGAGGGAAATTACCTCAAGTTTCAGTAAAAATAAAGCAGCCTTAAAGGGCCATTGTGAAAGTCACAGATACAGACAAAACTTAATCAAAACTGAAATCAAAATACAATCTTAATGAAATTTAAATACTTAAATGCATTRTATACTGAATTTTTAACTTCCTGAACTAAATAATCTTAGCACATCACCCTGCTAYATAAACAATGGGATGCAGGGTTTTTAGATCTCAAAAACTTCTGTTATTTCAAGAAGTAAACACATGTAATAAGACTATGCAGTTCAAAAGAAATATTTCTAATTTATGTCTCTGACTTAAGAAACTAAATTTCATTAAATTGGCATTGACTAATGTAGATTGTTCTTTTTGAACAACAAAAACAAATATATTTTTAGCTAATAGCTCAGTAACTTTGTCACATAAAAATCAAGAACTGTTAAGGGCCTTGAGAGGAACCTGTATTGAGTGCTGAGGTCACTCGTTCTGTTCAGCCTSGAGACTTCRCTGTGCTCTTCAACATCTTCAMAASGGGCAGGTAATGATCTCTTCAGTCTCATGACCAGTGACTCAAGGAAACGGCATGAAATTGAGWCAGKGGAGGTTTAGGWTGAYATTWGGAAAAGACTTTTCACCCAGAGGGTGGCTGGGGTAGGGCTCACCCAGGGCAGCACAGTAYCAAAGCTGACAGAACTCAAGAAGAGTTCGGGTAACACTCTCGGGCACATAATATGGCTGTTGGGGGTGTTCCTGAGCTTTCTCTCAAGGATCCCCTCGCCCAGCACTTGGAATTGCTCAGACTCGGCGTCCCTCAGCTCCCCGCAGGACCCTCAGGGCGGACCCTCAGGGCGGACCCTCAGGGCGGACTCTCAGGGCGGACCCTCAGGGCGGACCCTCAGGGCGCACCCCGCGCACTCCGGCAGGCCCGGGGACAAGGCTGTTCCGCACCGTCCCGATCCCCTCAGGGCGCACCCTCAGGGCAGCTCCCGCCGCACTCGGGCACACCGCGGCCTCAGGCGGTCACACCCACCCCGCGGGCGGCGGAGCGGAAAGCGGGAAGCGGCGGCGGCGCATGCGCAGGAGCGGGCAGGGCGGAGGCGGAGGCGGCCCGGAGCGGGCGGAAGCGGCGGCGGCGGAAGCGAGCGGGAGCGGTGGAAGCGGCGGTGCTGCAATGTCGGGCCGCGCGGGTTCGGGCTCAGGCTCCGGCTCTGGCGGGCGCCGCGGGCGGCCGAGCTCCTCCCCGGCCCGCAAGCGGCTGAAGCCGCTGCGGACGGTGGTGGCGTGGAGGGGCCGGGCGGAGTGGGACCAGGTGATGGTGGGGCTGTACTGCGGGGACAGCCGGCTGCAGCAGGACGCGCTGGACCGCGTCTCGGCGTGGAAGAGCCGGTACGGGCCGCGCACCGCGATGCGGATGTCGGGGCTGCCCTGGTGTCCCTGGAGCGGCCCCTCGGTGCCCTGTGCCCAGGCTGGGCCGGCGGTGGCGGTGCTGGGCCCGGGGGCCGCCAGGAGCCGGGCACAGCTCCCGCCRGAGCGGCTCCACGGCCGGGGCTGTGTGTGCGGGCCGCCGGTGCCGCCGGGCACCTTCCCCATTGCAGGAGGTGGGAGCGGGGGAGGCAGAAACTCTGCATGCCTGCAACTTCACGGGCTGTTTTTTTGAGGCGGTGAGCGTRTCCAAGGCCCCCAAATTGCCCCTGCTGCATCCATAGACAAGACCCGCTTATGTAAAGCATCTTGTGTATGTGCATAGCGTATCAGTAAATACTCATTTAATGTGTGCTTCGAACAGTGATTACATGGCTACTCCTAATAGAAACCTGGAAAGGGCCTTTGATGCTGTCTCAGCATTCTCAGGCTATTACATACCACATAAAAAGAGCATAAAAGGTAGTTGGAAAGTTGCCCTTTTAACAGGGTSAGTATATTGGTGTGAGGCTGCTCACCTGTTTTCCTTTACCTCCAGGTATGGTCCAAAAATGCCTCTTGCAGTGGACTGCACAGCAGAACTGATTCGTTGCAAGGTCCTCGATTCATCTGGCAGATTGAAGTCTCATGAGCTCATCCTCTCTTACGGGCTGGCTCTTGTAAGGTGAGGGCTCTCAAGGCCTCTGTTTTTTGAGAGAGAAAAAGAAAGACATACAGAGTCACTGTTCAGCTAAGTTCACTTTGCATCTCTGGGACCACAGGGTTGTACAGCATGTGGGGAGTTTGTCTCTGGAGTTCCAAGTTTCTCTGCAGCTCTTKATAGTCATATATCTTTTCTGTAACCTGCATGCAGGTTTGTCAACTTGATCACAGAAAGAAAACAGAAGATGGTCAGCATTCCTCTGAGACAATTAGCCAGAGAGGTAAATATTTAATAAAGAGTTGCTTGATAATTTGCATGCAGCACTGAAGAACTTAAACTGTAAAATGCAAGTTTGTGTGGATCCTGGGCCACAGAAAGTGGGATCAGCAAGTTGGGGATCCTGGCCCACTCTTGAAGTGGGAAGCATAGGAGCTACGGTTCAGGAGTGGCCAGACTGGTGCTGTTCCCACCTGCTAGAGGCTCTCTGCCGCTTTGCAGCGTTGCAGTTGTGGCATGATGCAGTGAAAACAGTGGGGTAATGTCCATTGGGTGTTTTTCCAGGTGGACATCCCCGTCTGGGTTGTGGATCTCCGTCACGAGCTGACGCATGGGAAGCTGCCAAGGCTGGCGCTGTGCCGCAAGGGTGAGTGCCACCAGCGGGTGACATTGGGAGGGGTGGCAATGCCAGTGCTGCAGGCCCTGAGGGCAGCACCCCTGCCTCTATTTTGGGGTGCTGCAGGGCAGGCAGGAGGCTTKTCCTGGCAGGGAGAGTTGTGGTATCAGACACTGGGCGGGTTTGCCATTGCCCTRTGGGGTAGCTGAGTTATGTCTGGGAGCTCCAGGCTGTGGTTCTTCACAGATGTTCAGAGGCTTTCTCTTATCCCTGAAAAAGTTACTGGAAACAGCAGTTCACTGCCTTTGCTTTTTTACAGCGCAGGTTGTTCATCTCAGAGAAATAGGTAAAAGCTTTTYCTGATTTAGAGATACCCGAGACTCTTCAAAAATACCATTTAGGGAGAAATGCAGTAGATACTGCAAGCTCAAATGAATGACTAGCTTATGGCATTTGAAGACATTCCTGGGTATTTTGGTTGAAGGCTTGAGAAGCCAGTTAAATAATCTTCAGCAGAGTCCTTATATTGAATGGGGTAGGAAAATACTGATGGAAATAAAGGCATTTTCTTTCCATTCCATGTAATGTATGTGTAGTGTAGTCCTTGCACAAAAAAAGTTACGTTGTTGTAGATGCTATGTTGGCCATGGTGATGCTAAAATACTGAATCATTTTCTCCTCAGAATACCACTGCAGGGACCTAGTTTCTGCTCAAGTTTGAGCAAGGTGCAGTGCCATAGCAGTGTCCAATCTCTTTTTCTTTTGCCAAAATTGATGGGTTGTACCATGTCTGTGATACAGAATTGTGGGGTTTTTTTGGTTTCTTTATCGGGGTTGGTTATGGTTTGATTTTTGGTTTTTTGTTTTGCTTTTTGGAGGGTTTTTTTCTTGGATTTTTTTTTTAACTTATTCACCTTTTTATTAATGGAGCTTTTTGTGTTCATAACTGGTTAATAGCATTTGTTTTCATAATACAAGTTAGCAATGTGCCACCTATATTATTTTTTTGCCATAACAGATCTTCACTGAGAAGATAACATTTTCTGTTCTCCATTAGGTTGTGATGTTGTGCTGGACTGGCTGCGAAAGATGTATTGGAACCGTCAGCTGGGCAATAACTTGTGTGAAGAAGGTGAGGATGAGGAAGAAGAGCAGGAAGAGATGGAAGCAAATGCAGAGTTGGACGGTGATGCATGGGAGATTCAAACCCCGCAGCATGAGGCCTGTCAGAAACACAAGGAATTCCATGGTAGGTGTTCCTAGAACAATATCAGGATTGGATATGCTAGAGAAAGCAGTTTRAAGTCTCATCTTTGAGCAAAAAGTTATACCTCCAGCTCAGGGTTTGGGATTTCTCTTTGCACCTTGGTGGATTGTTGGAGGTGACTGGTTTGGTAGTACTTCTCCAAATTTTTAGCACTTCAGTTTATGAATAGCTGTAGCATTGTTGCAATTGATGYAAAATGCAAGTATAAGGAATACACRTATGATCAGAACATCAACTGCATATGGGAATAATTTCTTCCTACACTGATCTATTTAGGGATTTGTTTTTGAGCTGTCTGTGTTTATCCAACTTAACTGTCTTCAGCTACTGTTAGTGATAAAATATGGAAATCAGGGTTCAACCACAATTTACTTGAGAAAAATTTATATTGCTGGAAAAGCCTGGGAGTTGTGGGAGTCTTCAGTGTGTTGTCTGAAAAGAATTTCTGACTTCCTTTGGCTGATGCCTTCTGTGAATGTAATTTTAGCAAAACTAAGCAGCTTCTTAGATACAAAATTCTCTTACATGGCTGATCTGCTTATCCCATATATTTATATTTACTTCTAGAAAAAGTCAGAGATGTTCTGGTGTCTTACAAGAATGAGCAGTTTCGGGTAAGTGCACTCTGATCATCAGCACTTTGGTTAATTCTCTTTTTTCTCTTGGGACAATATGTCTTCTCTTCCTTAGTTCCTTGCTCTGGTCTTTTTGCTAGTGTTGTCATACATGGCTTGCCAAAGGAAAACTTTGCTACAGAGAACAAGCARTTTGAGCTGTGACAGTTTCTAAGTGGACACTTTGTTCAGGTTTAAAAGGAGATTTGTACCCTTTGGGGATCCCAAGGAAGGGGAACTTCTTTGAACTTTTTCAAGTGCTGTTAATGAAGTACACGTGGAATGTGCATCTGCTCGTCATAGCAGTACTGTCTTTGTGTTTGCCATGGGAATATATTTTCCATTAAAGCTTGAATTTATCCTTCACTCAGGTCATGCAGACTATGCAGTCTSTTTCAAAGTCTCGAGAATTGTGGTCTGATTCCTCTTCAGAATTGGACTGGATTTTGGCTCAGATCAAAGACCTGATGCAGGAAAACAGGTGTGTCTCTGGTGAAGAACTGATGTGAAAGGTAGAGTGCTGAACTGGGCTGTAGATGTACTRAATTGCCTTTTCATAGTGTTCTTTAGCTGATCATGGAGAAAGCAATTAATCCATTTCCTCAGCATCTTTGAGGACTAAGTTGTTGATCTGTGCTAATGAGCAATGTTCCATGTGCCAGATGGTCTCCAAGGGCTTGTCCCAGGCTTCAAAAGCTCCCAACAAGCCTGCAGAGATTTTGATTTCATAGTAACCTTTAGAATTGCAGGGCAATACTTGACATTTTCTATATTTTCTATCTTTCTATTACTACAGAACTTCTAGGACCTAGTGTGTTAAGACTTTCTTATTACCATATAAATTTGCATGAAGATCTTGACCCACTTTGACAGATACTCTCTCCCCTCTACAGTTACAGTGATTGTATCCTGTTACAATAAACRCTATAATTCCTGCTGTTTTGAATATAAATATATATGCCGTTGAAGCTGCTGATTGATTCTGGAGGTTATTAGATGTTTTACCAAAAGAAAATGCTAGATCGCCCATCAGTTGCTGAGCATGGAATAATGAGCAGAAAGGCATGAAGATTCTGCAATGAGAAGCACAATAAGTGGCAGTAATAAGTCTCTCTGATTGCTCTAGGGAGACAGTGGCTGAAGCTCTTCTCAGTGATGGCTTTCTCATCCCAAAGATGGATTGTCTGAAGTTGCTAAATATCAAGTATGAAGGTTAGTGTTTTATGCACCACCCAAGTAGAAAATGCATGGCTAGTGTTATGACCAAGTCTGGTTTTTTGCCTCACTATATTGAGGCAAAAAAACAAATTACTATATAATTCCTACTTACTTTACTTGCCTAGCTTTAGGAAAATAATAGTTTCACATTGAGTGAGGACCTCAGGAAATATCCTGGAATCAACGATCTTAGAACAAACCAYTTTAGTTTGGAGCAAGTGTCGTGCCTGTATTTCAAAAAAACTTACGAAGTACTAATTTCTGGATTCTCTGTTTTTTCTCTCTTCTTATTGTAGCAAATAAAGAGGTATGCCAATTCAAAATTCCCCCGACATTTTACTGCTTTTGGCAGCCTTTGCTGTCAAGTCTCCTTTCACGAAGTTTTACACAGATCCTAATAGAGAAAATGTTTATAGAGYTGAAGGAATGTTCTGACTCTTCAGAACTCCGGTCTCAGTTCTTGATCAACTGGATTTCTGAGTTGCTGACTGGCGCTGCCAAAGTAAATGCTGGTGAGTGTGTCTGAATTTCTGTATTTAAAAAAGCATAAGAATTCCTTCAGTACTAGTGTGAAACAGAGTGGTGGAACCTTTATACAAAAGGTGCAGTAATGTAATTAGTACGTTTTGTCATGTAAATATAAAGCTTTTATTGTTGCAGTTCTTAGACTTTTCAGCCTGCAGATGGTGCATGTCATGTGTTTCTTAGCAAAACATTGAAATTGTTATCAATAAGTTTGCTGCAGCCTCCTCAAGGTACGAAAAGTTGATCTCTCACAGGAAAGATCAGGCCCTTAAGTGCTAGTTTTTCCAAATATCAATACTTGTAAGAAATAACATCTTTATATGCTGTCTGCTACTGTTATATGCAGTCTGAGTGCCCTGTTCCYAGTTCTTTCCTCCCTTAACAGAATCCTGCCTTTATAAGATACTAAATAGTATTGCTGTCCTTTATTGATCCTATCACAGGATTTTTATGCCTTCTAAAGTTACACAAAAATAAAAAGTAATATTTTGGGTTTAGTTCCTGACTCCTTAGAACTGTTAAAATTGGCAAACTGTTCAATTTGAGAGCTGGGCACTGAAGAGTCTTAATTGTTCAGAGTGTCACAGGTATTCTGTTGACAGCATTTTTACACTGTGCCATAGTGCATCCTTGCAGAGATTTCCATCCATTAATTTTGATGCCTCTTCTGTCCTCTCCTGGTCTGCCTCAGACTGCACAAAGATTTTGCCAATATCTCAGGCAGTCATGGGTTGATATTTGGTGCCTTCCATCAGTGCCAAGCATATCTATGATATACCAATATCCCTGAATGGTGCTCGTTCCCAGTTGTTAAATCTCTCTGCAGAGCTGTCTGAAATGGTACTGAGTCCCAGATACTGTATACTGCATTTGTTTGGGATAATACTGTTCCAGCACATCTTATCGCTTTCGTGTCTGGGGTGACATGCACAGGGCCATCCTGGGAATGTCTGCACTGYGTTGTGGTCAGGTCTTGTGCAGCTACCTGAGCTGTCCATGCACTGTCATGTCCCTTATAACAGCCTTGACATGTTTGGTCAGTACATCTGGTCATGGACTTGGGTTAAAATTACAGCTTATTTGAGGATGTGTTCAGTAAAAATGCAGAGGCATGAAGGGTATATTTTTGATGAGTTTTGAATACCCTTTTGTTTTCATTATCTTCTTTGAAGGGAAGAAAAAACAGAACACTAACAATGTGAAGGAACTGTTCCTCTGTAAAGTTCCTTTGGAGTGGATAAGACTGACTCATAGCTGCTTGGAAGCTCCCTGCTGGGCAACCCCACATCTTCTTCAGCTGTAAGTTTGATGCTGTGACCTAGAAAAAGAACAGCAAACAGTGCTCTTTAACAGCTTTGGTTTCCTAGTGATACCCTGAGCTATAGCTGCATTCCCTTACCTTTCTTTGCGTGTGGTAGAAATTGTAACAGGTGCACGTAAAGCCACGCTTGCTACTATTCATCTCTCCATTAATTGCACACAAAGAGAAAAAGAAAAAGAATGTTAAAGGATTCCACCTTGAAAATGAAAGCAGAGGTTATCTGTGGAGTTATTTAAAGAGGCAACCTGTTCAGAAGCAAAGGGACTTGGTAGAGATGAGACTGCTTATTCAGGTGATAAGAATTTACCACAGCTTTTATACATGAAAACAGCAAAGCTGTAATTCAGTTAGAAGTACCTTAAGTCCTTCATTTTAATCATGAAGACTGAGTATTCCAGCATCCACTGACCAGGGAATAATCTGATTTTGAATTTTAGATGAACTATGTGAGCCAGCTTTCCTGGTGAAATCAAACACTTAAAAGCAAAAAAAAATCCATAGGTAAAGGTTTATCAAGCCTTTTAAGACTTTTCCATTGCCCTTTTTCCTTTCTAGGATCCTCACAATCATGAGACCTCGCTTGCCACGTTCTTCTCGGAAGAACCTTCTCTATCTTGCTTCCATTTACACAGAAGGAGGTGCCCCTTTGCCCAATCCAGGCCTCTCTTCAGATGGCAGTGAACAACCAATTTATACTATAGAGAGCTTACAGTGGAGAGCCAGGCAAGAAAATCAAGTTAAAAATCAAGGGCACACTGTRGAGAAACAAGAARATGTGCCAGAGAGAGATGATGGTGWAGAGGAAGAGGAGGAGGAAGAAGAGATGGTAACTGAAACCAATCCTTTGGAAGGACTTGCTCATTCTGGTAACATGGTGGCTATTGCTGAGAAAAGGGCAGCGCTGCACGGCTCCGCCTGGCAGATCAGTGCAGGTAAAGAGTGACTCTGTAAGACTCAGGCAGTCTTCATTGCTGACAAATGTTAATTGGAATGCAAAGACATCTCAGCCCTTTGGGCCTGGCCATAAATGAAGTGTKCTTCAAAGTCATCTAAATGCCAAATTACTGTAAAAGGAGGGTTTTCCAGTCTTTCGTTTGTGTGCAGGAGTCATTTCTCTAAACTTTTAAAATGTGAGCATGTTTTCCAGGAGCATGCTGTTACTGTCTCGTTAGTTTTTTTATTAAGCTTTTCCAAACTGTTTAAAATTTCCAACTGATGGGGCAGCATATATGCCAGCTGTGAATGGTGAAGGAAAGTATGGATATTTCTTGGACTTCCGTTTGTCAAACTTTGGGGTATTTGAAAGCACAGCTTGTCTGTGTACCCAAGTTCCATGCTCCTGGAAAATGGTTGTTATGACATGATGGCAAACAAAAGAAGGGAGCAAGACAAGTTTTTAGAAGGAATAAACAGTATATCCAGTGCTTTGCTGGCTTTGTTCTGGTAGCTGTACTTTCTCATTGGGGTTGGAGGTCTCTAGCTCAGTATTTTGGGTGAGTCATGGAGGGACTCAAACACAGGAGGAGGAAGYTGGTGGAGAGGAGATGGAGTCAAAATGACATTCAAAGGAAAAAAAGCATTCACTAGAAGACTGAACTCTTGTACTCTGTTCACTGGGAAATTTTCTGAAGTAAAAAAAAAAGGAGATCTTAGTTATGCTGATGTGAACAGCTTGTTAGAACTGGATGTTTTGAGAACAGAAGCAAAATTGTCCTCTGCTTCTGTGACATTGGTTCAGATSATTTGCTGAATGGCTGAGTTGCATGAGGCAGTATTTGTGAACTTGGGGAGGGTGATCTTATGTTCTGAAAATCTCTTGGGGAAACTCTGACTTACTGTTTTTGTACTGTTTTTATCTAGATGAAGTACRATGGCAAGACTTTCCTCTTGGAAAACTCCCAGGTCAGACAGATGACCCTGATGGTCTCATGTTGGATAATTATTCTATGATGTCCCTGCTTGATCAGCCAGTGAGGGATGAGTGGAAGTCTCTCAATACAAAGTGAGTAACAGTCAGGGCAGGACTTTGCCCCTGAACCATGAAACGCATTTCTTTCTCTATGCCTTGTGAAAAAYCAGGGCTGAGATTTCCATTTTACTTCTGTTTAACTAAATAGTTTGACCCAAATATCTTCTATTGTCTCTAATACCTACTAAACCTAACCCTAATGGTATCCTTTGAGGACACCATCTTATAATATTAGTATCTTCACTCCTCCTGTTCAGCAGCTATCAGCACAGCCCCAGCAGGGTTGAAAACSTAAGTTCCTGTTAGCTGAGGCTCTGATCCTCAGTGTGTTAGCACTGCCCATTGACCTCTTAGAGCAGTAGCTAGTTATTTAGAGCTGCAGATCTGACCTCAGTAAAGAAACACAGATTGTCATGGAAGTAACAGGAGTATTCTATAAAGCTTTAGTCTGTCATCTTCATTATTAAATGAAGATTATCCAGTCAAAGCATCCCATTGAAGACTTTTTAATAGGGTCATTATTTCACACTTGGAAGTCATAGGAGCTTGAATGCTGTAAGATGTCAAATCAGTTTCATCACATACATATAAACCTGTCTCCTATTATTTTAATCCAAGGAACACTTCAGAATATAAATGAATTGAAGTTATTTTCCTTAACATTTGATTGGACAACTTTCTAATAACTAATTCATTCCTGTGGTTGGTGGGCCCAATCTAGTGGCAATGTAAAGAACTGAGAATTTTGCAGCCTGGGGTGTTTTCATTGAGAAGAAATCTTGTACCTGTTCATATTTTTATGTAATTTAGAGTTGTGTTCAGATTCCCAGCTTCTAGTTTAAAATMTTCCAAAGAGTAAGACTTCCATTCTTCTCCATCTTGGTTGTCCTCCCAAATTAATAGACCTTCCCTTATCTGTAACATTATGTTCCTTTGGAGGAAGATGCCTAGACTGCAATTTGAAATATGATTTAGTCATGGTGAGAACKGATAGTATTTTAATTGCAGGCTAAAAAGCTACAAGGCAGATAAGTACATTTCAGGCTGTTTTTTGAACAGTTTAATGTGTCATGCAGCTCATATTACTAGAAAATACTCATGTAGAAAATGAGAAAGCACATACCAGGCCAAAAGTAACATGTGTTTCTGCATCTCTTTGTGTGGGGAAAGGGGCAGACAGTTTGTTCCACTCAGATTACAGCCTGGCAGGATGCCAGGGGAAAAATCTTAGAAAGAAACGCGATGAAAACCTGTTGTTGCCACAAATAGAAAGGAGCAGAACCTGATTTATTCCTGTAGCTGTGCCTGGAAACAATCCAGATTTCATCAGGAGTGCTCAAATGGCAGCTTGTTCATTATTCTGATTTCCCTTTCATAGCAGCTTCTCCATTTGCTAAAGTGTATGTGGTATTGGAAAGCTGGTCTGACTTCCCCAAAGCAGAAGGAAGCAGATTGTCTTGACTGCTTATGTTCTCTTCTGTGTAGAAACTTTGTCCTCTGTCTTGTAGCTATGTGGGTTTTTTTTTCTTCCCCATGAAAGGTGTTTGCATGGCCTGATCCAGAAGGGGTGTTTGCTATTTACTTTTCTGTTATTGCCCTGTCTGCAGAGAGCTGTTCTGCCAGGCTCATGAAGGCGTACCAAAGGAGAGATTGTGAAAACTTGATGTTTTACTTTGAAAATATCTGTAAGGTTCTTGGAAAAAGCATCTGCAACATAGGCAATACAGGTCACACCCTTTCTAAAAGCAATGCCCTTCTTTGTCTTGCTGCAGTTCCTTTCTCCCAAAAGATTATGTTCGTTGGGGGGTTTTCTGGTTTATGCTGTGCCATGTGTATKGTCAATCTCTGAAGCTTTGAATGGGTGCTGTCATCCTCAGGCAGTTGTTTTGGGTTTTTACTAGCTCCCAATGTCAGTTTTGCCTGACAGCAGGAGCAAATTTGGCAGATAATAACCACTTGGAGAGTTTTCTCAGGGTGGAGTTGCTGACATGCTGCTGCTTTAGGGGTTGCATCCTTGTTCATCACTGTAAGTGCACTGGTTCCCATGACTTCTTTCCAAAGCCATAGAAATGGGTGCTATCAGTGTACAGGATAAGCATTGTAGCATTTGTAACTTGCAGGGCTGTTCTCATGTCAACTGCTTGCTGTGTTAGCATTTCAGCTGATGAGCTTGTATTCCTAGCTGCAAAGGACAGATGAAGGTTCAAATGAAAATTGTTCTCTGGTTATTTTTGCAATTCTTTCTCCCTCACAATTGTTAGTAATTGGTCACCTCTTTTTGTTTTKTGCCTTGCACCTTTCATGTTTCAGGACTGTTGCCTCTCTTGAAGAAACTGATTAAAAACTAAGGACCTGCCAGCAGATAAATGTTTCAGAGCTAAAAATGAAAAAATGTTTTGGAAAAAAAGTACTATCAAAATTACTTTGCCGATGTGTGCTTCTAAATCAGTCCAGTGCTTATGTGCTTTATTTCTCTTCYTCACAGCTCTGCAGAACTGAATATTCCCATGACAGGAGGATTGTTATGGACCCAGAATGACTTCCATAAAATTAAAAGTGGCCTTCAACTTTTCTGAGACAGCAGCAGAGTGCTCTGTGAATTTTAGCATTGCACAAGTTAAGTGGCATGGAAGAACTGGTAATGGTGGTGGGGAAATAGTCACTCCAGGACAATTTGTTGTTGCTGTGATTTATTGATTTTTACCATGTAAAATTACTGTTTTATAAAGGTAGTGTGTTTTAAGTTCTATGTACAAAAAACATTGTCTTGCTTAACCAGTTGAAGTTTGTCAAAAACAGTTACGAGTACTTTGTAATCCCTCAATGCTCCTTAACTTTTTCATTGTTAATAAATACAASTGACTGAAGGCAAACCTTAGTCCTGGATGCTGTTTCTTGGTTTTCACTCTGGAAAGTGTCCTCTGGCCCTCATTAGCGACACTATTGAGCCCTTCTTATTTCAGTGATGCTGATACTGTCCTGGAAGAGCAATTTTGCCAGGATAAGATGGTGCAACAGTTTTCTAGGATTCCACATGAAGCTTTAGGGATCAATCCTAGCTGGAGCATGGCTAAATGCAGCGTGATACATAAATCAATTGAAATGTTTTTGTCACGATGTTTTTTCAAGTGAGTCTTGAAGCCACTACTGTCTCTTTTTGATGGAAGTGTTTTGCTTCGTGTTACTTCTGTTCATGATTTTGCTGATATTCATAACCAATACTGTGATGTTTGCTGAGAGCTGGTATGATTACTGCAGAAATAGAACTGAGCAACTGCAAAGCTGTTGAGAAAAATTGCTTCCAGATAGTTTTTCCTAAATTCAGTTTTCTTTACCTGTATTGCAGGTTCTTGGAACTTAGAGGCTTCTACAGTTACTTGTCAAAAAGCCCAGGAATTTAAGAGTGTACTTACTGCAGGACTCCTCAGTAACAATTTGTCACAGTGCATCTGCTAGAGGGTAAAACAGAGCCTTTCTGAGTCCTAATGATTTGCAGGTTTTACAAATAAAACATTAAGAACATCTCAGTAGAAAGAGGTACAAACAGGGACAGACAACTTCAGCAGTACATTGCATAGGGTTGAAATGCATGTTTAGAACAGCAAGTTCATGGATGCTTTGGATTGGCTCTCARGTAAAGGCTTAGCTAGATGTCCAGAATGTGTTATTTTCTTTATTCCTTCTTCTCTAGTTTTTTTGTTGTCTTGCTCTGCTGCAGGTGCTTGTTACCACACATCCAAAAATGGAAGATACATTGCAGATTTCCTTCTCCAAAWGTAAGCAGTGCCAATGCAAAAGGAAATAAACTTTCTGTTATGAGCGATTTTTCATGCAAGTCTTTCCCCTTTCAAGTATTTTTAGAAATATTTATTTTACCCAGCAGTTAATCAAGCTTATTTAGGAAATTCTGAGTGAAAGGGATTTGTTCTTTTATTACTGCATTTAGATGAGTATGAAATTATTTAAATTACTGTACTTTGTATTGCAAACAAGCATAACAGTTCAAATAGGAATGTGTGATGCTGGCAAATGCTGTATCACCCATAACCTTTTTCCTCCTTAGAAGGAGTGCATGYGGTAAAACCATGTGCTGCTACTACTACTCTATCAGCTGTAGTTACTGCCCTGTGTATCTGCCATTACCCAGGTAGMGAATCTGGGATTTTTTTAGTCAATCAGCTAAAAAAGATACCAAGAAATAACTTGGACAGACTGCAACAGTTGTTTTGGGAAAAAAAAACCCAAACTTTTTGGGGTCTTCTCTAAAGTGAGTTGAAAAAGAAAAAGCTAGAAACAAATAATCCAATGGCTCTCCRTTTTATTAAATAAGCAAAAATTTTTATATATATAAACTATAACATATTTCATATTATTAAATAATTGTGCAAAACATTTACATAGAGCAGGAGGGGAACAGGTGATAGCCTATACTTCTTTTAGGTTGTTGCAATTCTTTTAATACATTTACAAACTTTAAATACAGACCAAAATCAGCAATATTGTACAATGACTCTTCAACGGTTAACCAAACACTGGCATAAGAATCATTTACGTGATGGTGCCATTGTATTTTTCCAGTTGAAATACTGCAGGAAATACACTTAATGAGGGCTCTGTCACACAAACAAGCTATRGGTACATAAGAGGAGTAGGAAAGCTGAACTCTCACCATAGAAGTAACTGTGACAGATCTAAAGATCTGACTTTTAGGAATCCTAGAGTACTAAGCTTCAGGGAAACTTTGGGCAAGTCAAGATCAAGTAATATTTCAACTTTGGAACGAAGTTTCACAGAAATGATGCATGTTGCTTCCCTTTAGTGTGGAGTTTTAAAAATTACAGCAATCAAATGTTCTTGTTTGCAGGTTGATATAGATCAAGTATACATATACAGGTATACATATACGTGTACAAGTATACATATACATGTCAAGTGACATGTATTAACTTTATTATTTGGACAAAATGCCAAAATGCATAATTTGAGACAAACTGGCATGAGAATGTAGGGGGAAATTCACTGACTTAGATGGTTTTGGTTTTGTTTTTTCAATGAAGCTCCTTCTACTTGTTCTAAATAACCATACTCCACACCTATTTGTAAGTTTACAGCTAAAGCATTTTTACAAAAGCTAAACAGACTCATGCTAGTAAATAAATTACATGCCGCAGCAACTACAGCAGTGCCCACTTACCACTACAGAGATTTAAGAATACCACGTACTGGTTTAACATCCATTTTCACTCATTTTGTCATTAAGACTTACATTATATTTGGGTCAACCAAAAAAACCCAAAGAGATTTATAAAATTTTACAACAATTAAACAGTAATGTTTAATTCTACAAATGAATAAAGCCAACTACTGCAGCTCAATATGACAACAACAGGACTAACAGCAGTGAAATCATGTACAATTTACTATATTACTGACATGTAATTCTTACAAAAAACATTAAATAGACTGACATCCCATAAAGCATTTGGTTTTTGATTCATGAATTTAAAGTTACACACTTTTAAGTGACAAATTATGTGAAAGAAATATAGCTAAAGGTGAAAGATAAATAAATCAGAACTCCCAGAGAATGCTCTGGCCCCAGTAAAGCACTAAAATCTACTGCTTAACCCTTGTCAACTGCAGTAGTCAATGATTTTATCTTCACACTTTTTTCCCCCTCATCTAGAATTGTATTTTCATGGATTTTATTAAAATATAGTTTCTAGAACTGTTCTTTTACAGTTTTAAAAACATTTAAATACCATGCTCTAAAAAAGAGCATTTATACAAAGTTTTATATTTACAATATAGACAGTTATGATCAGGTGTTAATAAGATCAACTCTTCCATGTAAGAAGAAATCTAAGCTTATGCGCTAAAGATTAATGAATGTGTCAGTGTTTTGAACTGTCTTGTAAACATATCTGAAAACAGGTGTGGATGACCAAATTATCACTTAAAAGTAGTTGATCAGGAAAGACTACAAAGTTGATCACATAGAAAAGTTTCATTACCTCTAAGGAGGACTAAACAAGCACAAAATTTGCAGGTATTTCCACAAGGCTACACTGCCAATTCTGTAACTATGCAGGATAGATGCTCACAGCTTCTCAGTGTAAGACAATTTGCCTTTGAAGTGCCTTAGGGAAACAGTATGCTGGGTTTGTATTTGCACAGCATTCCCATTGTTTGAAAAGGAATTCTTCCATCAGTAAAACAAACGTTAGTGAAAATTAAAATGACTGGACAAATCCAACAAAAATGGATATCTCCATAAGCCACCCAGCACTTCATACAGAAATCTSTGTTYRGTTTTCCATATTAGAGAACATCAAWATCACCTCCTAAACCTCTCTYAAAATAGCTTATCATTWTAAATGGAGAAAAACAGAACAAACATTTTTCCGCATACAAATATTTAATTCCATGCAAGATGGAAAACATGAGTGCACAATGAACTTCATCTCATACCTAAATAATTTATAAATTAATTGGTTAGAATAAAATAGGGTCTATAGCAATTACTGTTACATTTTAAACACATGCAGATGAGTTAACAGCAACATTTTTACATAAAGTTTAGTGCAATAATGTATCTGCTTAATAAATAGACTGAAGATACCTATGTAATGCTTTGAGGTGTACACACAGTATTTGTGCACATAATAACCTGGTTCTGAAAAGTTGTCCCTGTTTGTCTATAAACTACAAGTGCCCATTTTAAATAAAAAAGATCCATAATTATTCATGGGCTACTTCCCTGTGACACATGGTGTCACAAACATTGTGGTGAAAATGTAATACTGAAGTTAATCTAGAGATTATTTTTTCTTATACACAGTTTTTATACAATCAAGAAAAAGAGATACAATTTGTATCAACAAACAAAAGGTCATTTCTGGCTATTTGAGGCATTGCTCTCAGCTGCTTATACCATGCAAGAGAAGAGAATAAGAATTAATTGCAAATWAAAAATATGAAATGTTTTTGAAAAYTGGTCAAGAGTTAAATCTGTTTTCCCCCTACTATTATAAGTGTCTGAAGATTTATTTTTTTCCCCACTAACAGAGAGAATAATCAACTAATTAAAACGAAATAATTTTAAACACCAGTGTAAGTATAGAATCACCTTCAAATTACTTAATTTCAAATACATAATGACATGGTCATTATATACGTCACCTGTACCAACACAAGAATATTTATCCTGTGTGAAATGATACAGTTATCAAMTATCACTAAATTAACTGTAGTTGCACCCATAATTGTGGTTTCTTGTTGGTTCATTTGGTGGGGGTTTTTTTATGTGACACGAAYCTATTTTGCACATGATAAAGAGCCCACGAGATATTTTGAATCAAACCAACCACTACAGTAGCACAAGTGGAGGAAATGATAAACTTTGTTTCTCAGACAAACAGATAACTAGAAAGCAGCATGCAAGCCATTATCAAAACACCAGAAACAACCCTGACTGCAGCCTCACGTTCTGTGTGTTTCACAGTAAGAAACATTTAGGCAGTGTCACACCTTCTCATGAAGAAACAAAAGGCCATAAACCAGGCCTTCTCAACTTTCATGAAAAAAACTACAGTAGAAGTCAACAAGTCCTAGCTCGAGACATGTCGAGTTAGTCATGGTTCAAAATATTGAAATATACAGTGGATTCAAAAAAGGGCGTACAGTCAGTGCAGCTTAAAAAAACCAATAAACGCCTCTTTTGGAGACATTTAGCTACAAAGGTTCCCACCCTGAGCAAGATACCAGTTGCGCAAACAATGCCACACAAAATTATCTCACCTGTTGAAACAGGAACTCTAAAAGCCTTCATGAGGCAAATGCACACCTTTGCGTGGATCTGAAGAGCAAAAACCAGGACAGCTTTGCCACAAACCCAAAYTGGAGCATCTCTTTTCAAGAAGCAGCCTTCCCCCTCCACCCTTTCTGAAGTTGATCTTGTACAGCCATCTTGAATGTCAGGCTCACTCAAACACCATCCTTGCCCCCAGAGGAAGGGCTGTAGTTAGTGATGAACTTCCATGTTAACATCCAGTTTTTGCTGCTTCAAATTGAGTAATCCAGTTAACATAATACTGACAATTTATTTTCAGCTTGTCTAGTCATTTGGGCCAGCAGCTGCTTACTGCACATTTGAGAGGAGATTCTGGAGRGAAGCTACAGTTAAACTTTCAGTTTAGTGAACGGCACTCATGCCTTTACATTCCTTAATGTTTTGGTCCTAATTTAATAAATTATTTGGCTTCTGTTGGATTGAGCCAACATATTTAACAATAYAATAGTTACTCAAACTCTTGAGGAACAGTTCTGAAATTTAAGTATCAACAACCATGTTGACACTGAAAAACTGAAATCAGTTTCTCATTTTATAAACAATTCTAATTTTTATCAAATTTACTTTTTCTTCAGTACTTAAGATGCCAGTAGGCAGTGTCAAATGACAAAGCTGAAACCCTAAAAGTCATCTGGGTGTGTATAGAGCATACTTTTAGAGGCCGATTAGGTATTTATAAGCAAATYGTAAGTGTACACTAATACATGCAATATAATTGCTAACACTAATTTTGTAGTWACACCTTTGAGACACTGACTGTGACATTATAGTTCTTAGTGAGCAATCCATGCAGCAAGGTATGCATTTCCTGTAAAATACTATTAAAAATCCCTATATTTAAAATCTTTAAATTTGCAATACAATCAACTTTTATATAGTGCCTCAGCATATATATGATTGCTACTGTGTACAGAATTTTATACTATCTTAGTAGAAAATATTTACAATAGATGGGCCTCTTCCTTCATGTAACTTTTCCTCTGGATCCTATGTGCTGTACAGTTTCATTTAACCAAAAGAGGCTGTACTGCTTTAACGCCCTGTTCTTAATTTGGCAACAATCATAGCTGCCAGCTGTTGTGCATCTGTCATGTGGGGATTCTTTTCCATCACAGAAAGGACAATGCTCGGAGGGAAAATATTGCAGAGGTTCTTGTATGTTTGATACTGATGTTCTGGGATGATATGAGGTTCCCGTGGCTCACCACATATCCCAATCCAGGGATTTCTCCAGAGCTGCTCCATCTTCTCAGGCATGCTTCTCACCATGACAGGTTCGTAACATGGCTGCATGAGGTTGTTACTCAGTGGATACGAGTGGTAAGTGTAGGAGTCTGATGCACATGGCAATGGATCCCAGCTGGCATGCTGCTCTCGACAGAGAGGTGGTCGTCTCTGCCTTGTAGGGTTACTTTCATAAAGCCGTGAGTCAGAAATGCTGTCCATTCTTGTCATCACCAAGGCACGGCTTGGTTGTGCAGTCGATGGATGAACATTTTGAGGCACAGGGTATTCTCCTGGACAACTGGACCGTGCTCCAACAACTGGATGCTGGGCATGTAGGCCTAAGTGGGAAACTGACTGTTTGCGAAGGGATTGCTTAGGCTCTTCAGTTCCATAACTCTGACCTCTATTTAAGGCTTCATGGTAACCATGGGGGAAAGGCTGAAGACGATTTTTCGATGGCAGTCTGTGGCTCTTCACATTGTCTTCTGGACTGGCATCTGCTACACCCAGATACAAGTCATTGTAAGAGGAATAAGAATCATTACTTGTATGGCTTAAGCAATTGTCAGGACAGGGGCTTGAGTTTCTAGAATACATCCCCTGGTCCATATCAGCCCCGTAATAATCTGAGTTACGGATACTACTCATGCTTAAGTTGGAGAAATCACTGAGTAAGGAGTAATAGCCATGGTCCCCCAGTGACTCATATTTGGGATACTGGTCAATATAGCTAACTGAGGTGCCATGGCTATTGGTGACTAGTATAGGAGGATATTGCACACTGGACATATGTTCCAGTGAGGATTTCTGATGTACGAACTGTGAGGAACCTGGCACCGGACTGCTTGCAGAACGAGTATTTAATGCACCAGCTGCATGGCTTTTTGGTGGAGGGAGCGTTGGTACACTTAATGCAGAAACCAGAGACGGGACAGAGCTGGCCTCGGACTTCCGGGCTGCTGATAACTTTTCCTCAGGCTCCACAGCTACTGACCTAATGCTTGGATCTGACTGACGTTTTGGGGCAATGCGTTTCACTTCAGAACTGATTTCTCCTTTGGAGYTGGATGGCCCTGTGCCACATTTGGCCAAGGCTCCCTCACTCATAGTTTTCACAGCAGATAATTTGGCACTTATTCGAAGCTCATCCGCTACTGACCTTTGAGGCTGGTTTGCACGTTCTGGGTGGTAATATTTACATTTGTGCCCATAGGTGCACTTTTTACCTGGAAGAAAAGGGTTTTTGGGTTAAATAAATCAAAAACTCATTAATACCACCAGCTGCTATCTTTTTTTCTTTATATCTTTCACCACCTTTCAATAGGAGTATTTCTGTATTAACCCCCTAAGGCACAATTATGTATTTTATATATATACAGGCAGTCACACACTCTGCTGCCCGTATCCATGTATATCACTGCATCAAAGGCAAGACATACCATTTTTCTTCCAACTGGCTCATGATGTCAATAATGACAACAAACACACTGCTATACAAAACAAATCAGCTTTACCAAGTTTTATTAATCATTAATCTCCTCCCTTGAATACAAACCAGAAGAAAACAGCAAAAAGCTGTATTATCCACAATGTAGATCTGATAATCTTTCATTTTCTGCCTCATTGTTTTTATAAATATGTGTATGAAGGGTATAAAAGTGGACATAGTACATGAGTGGCAACATGAAAAATGGTGCATTTTTTTGTTCCAGTAATGACAAAACGTTAATTGCTTGCTTCACCTACCTTTAAATGCAACAAATTGATCTGACTTGGGGCACTTACCATAAGGACACGGTTGTTTCTTATGTTCAGGAATAACTGGCCTTTTTCTTAAGAAATTTTCAAGGCTTGGACCATGGCGTCCTAAAGGATCATCCGGAGGCATAAATCTAAGGGAAAAGAAATGAAACACGATCAGTTTTTCCTGAGAATGCTGAATTAGCAAATTCACTTACTTTAGAAGAAAAAACCCATACTTGTCATTCACAAAAGAATACATTAGCAGCCGCTCCTCTATGAACTTCTTCCATTCAGGTTTTTCATTCTGAAGATCCCGATAGTTATCATTTGATACAATGATGCCGTCTGAGTCAAAAGCAAGTTTTACTATGAATCGATCATCATAGCAAACTACTCTTCTTCCCTGAACTCTTCGAGATGGGGTGAAAACAAGAATTTTTTCTTTCTCCAATTTACGTAAGATTTCTTGATCTGTAAAAAAAATTYAGTTGAGCAGCTTTTAAGAAAGCTTCAAAAGAAAGCAATGCAACCTTTGCATTCTGAAAATTCTTGCCTCTTTTCTGAAAATGTATCATTCAATTAAATTCATCCCCATTATCWTTAAAAACACCTAGATATGGAGTGCCATTTCTGAGGTTTCAAAGCACTGAGTAAATATTCAATATTTGAACTTCATAACCACTCTGCAGACATGTACCTTCACTCAGTCTTCCTGAACACATCACGAACTCAGGTGTTMCTGTATTACCATAGCCTTCTTGTTAGCCTAGAGTGAAATGTAAGTACTTCCTATGAGTCAAAACAAATGCTGCCTCTTCAGTATTCAAGATAACCTAGTGACTGAGTCCCTGGCCTGTTACTAGTTATTTTATAATCACCAGCAAATAAGACTCAGTTCCTGTATGCTCAACAATGTTTGTTAATAGGAAAATTTCAACAACTGCTCCATGGAAGTGTTGAAATGATCCAATAATGTTACAAAACCCACCGCATTGTTTACACATGCAGATACTTAAATGATTGCTTTCTCACCAGTGAAACTGTTGTGTTTTCAAACTAACAGTTGAGTGCAATATCATCATCACCAAATCCACAGCACAGTGCTGGGACCCATCAGAAAGATGACAATAATTTTTTTTAACTAAGAAGTCACAGAAAATCTTGATGTTACCTGTWATTGGTGCATCAGGTCGAGACTGTTCTTTTCTCCATGCTGGTACAAACACAGTGATATCTTTATGTCCTTTTTCCAGAAACCAATCAACAGCTAGTTGAATTCCCCGGCAGGAAAATCCTTCTTTATTTCCATGGCTGAAGAACATGCAAGTTTTAGAAACAAAAAGGAGTAAAGTTACATTTGGTCAAAGCATATAATGAAAACAAAGTCTGTAAAGTTTTATTAAGTCTGCTAAAACAACTGGAAAAAGACAACTGTACAGAGCTATTCAGCCATCCAGTTACAGCAACCCTGCTATTTAAAAAGCCTRTAAATGGTGAAATTTCACTAACCCCAGAGCAAAAGCAAGTAAACATGAAGTTTTCCAGTTTTTTCATTTCATTAGCTGACCTAGCAAAAAATATCACTTTCCTCAACAAATAGAGCTTACCTTAATTAGCACCATAAAACACTATCATTAAGAGAAGAATGAACAATGCTGGCTGTCATGGGTGGTAAGTGCTTTTAAATATCTAAATCCTTGAAAAGAAGATTTGAGATGAGAACTTGTGTTTAAAAGGAGGGGAGGGGAACTGAAATATGGATTTCAGTATAAATATAAAGGAGCAACAGCATAATTAAAAGCCTAGACTAAAGAGTCCATAAAATAGATGGATTATCAGTGTAATAGTCTACATAACTTAAAATTACTTTGCCATCAATATTGATTTTTCTCTTAAATATTTTAGTGATTTATTATTCTCAGATGTTGTGACAGGGAGACCCACCTCATAGCAACATTGCTTCCATCAATGACAATTGGCCTCAAGTTATCACTGTTATCCACCACTTCATCTTCCAGTGACRATTCAGGACTTGCTATTTCCTTTGGGCAAGGGCCTCTTGACACCAGAGTACTTGTGGTACTGCTGGCAGTGCTCTGTCCCTCTGATTCACTTTTGTTGCCAAGTCTCACAAGCTCTGCTAGAACATCGTTGATGAGCGCATCTGCTCCCAACTTATTCAGTACAGCCTGGATCTGATCTCCTGCATACCCAAGCTTTAAAGCAAAATCCATTTTAGCTTGGTATTCCTTGTCCAGATTTGGTTTGCATTCATCTAGCTTCAAGTCTTGTGTGATACTGCTCTGTGAAAAGCTTGGGCGATCCAAACATGGGGAGCGGCAGAGTGGCCGATGCGGTTTGGTGGAAACCTCCTTTTCTCTCCACTGAGTATTGCTTCTGAAGTATGGTTGCTCAGGCTCACTTTCTGAGCTCGTCCATTCCTCAGATTCAGCATCGCATTCCCCTGCTTCTTGTTCCACATTTCTGTCTTCTCTGGAGCGCCTCTTCTCCATTTTCAGCTTCCCTACCATAGACCAGGCCGTCATCACGTTCAGCTTTCAGCCAGAGCGCTCAGTTCTCTTTCATTTCCAAAACCACCTGGAATTCATACTCAGTTGTATCATGTTGGCCAATTAAAAGTTTACACAAGGCTGGAGCTAATTTGCCTTGTTTACTATATTCTGGCATAAGCAACACCAACATGAAGTTCCTTAAAAAAAAAGAAAAAAAAATTAAAATTAGGTYTTGATCAATTCTGCAAAATACTCAACTACAGCTATTTCATTTACAAGTCRGTAAATGTCCCCAGTCATTCATATTTCTATGTAAACTGATTATAATAAAGCATATAATTACATTGTCTCTGTAATCACAAATGAAACTCTCTTTCCCTTCCCCAGTTACTCTACCTGCAACAAAAAGGGACAATTCCCACACAATAAACATAGAGCTGGAACAAATGGATTATCTCAGTAATATTTAAAGATGATAATAAAACAGAAAAGCGTGACCCAACATTTCCACTGTCTTCTACTGCAGGAACAGCCTGTCTACATTAGGAACAACCGTGCAGTGTTCCAGTATGCATAAAATTTAACACAAACCCTTTCAGCCTCTTTMAGTAAGGCTTTACTGTAAGAACCAAGTTTACTGCAAGCTGGCTGCTAGGTATGTAAAGGTCAATAGCAAGATGCAAAAATGTTCTACATTATTATCATCTTGCTCTCTGTTTAATGTACCTACAGTACTGAAAAATCCAAAATCAAGGATGGATAGTGTCAAGCATTGGATTTGACTGTCCAGGGAGGCRGTGGAGTCACCATCCATGGAGGTGTTCAAGAAACAAAAGAACRTGGCACTCAGTGCTCTGGCCTATTTGACAAGGTGGGGAACAGTCAAAKGTGGGACTCAATGATCCTGGAGGTCTTYTCCAACCTAAATGATTCTGTGATAGTCTAAGTCCTTTATGCCAYATGAAATAAAAACAGTTCTCTTGCATTTGAACGGAAATTCCAATCTTGATTAGTAGGTTTAAGTTAGATTTTTAAAACAGCTGTTCTTTCAAATTTTTTGCAGTAAAATACCATTTATTCAAAGAGTATCTCTYTACATACCTAGGTATTACTATTTTTACAGTACTCTATTTTCATTCCAAGTCATTTTTCTCTCACATAGCACTAACAGCAGTATATTTACAACCCAAGTACTTGGCAACATAGATGTATTAATAGCTTAACCTGGAATGGATTTTAATTAGGTCTCATGTATAACCTTGTACCTTGCCAATATTATAAAAGAAGGTTAAAAAAAACAGGTTATCAGCATACTGCACCCTCAGCTTACAAAATATTGCAGTGAAGGAACKCTATAATACATGTAGTAAGACTATTTTTTTTTCGAATTATTGAGACTCCTGCTTTGGCACTGGACAAAGAACAACATAATTCCATTCATCCAAGTTTAAAGAGCTCCATTCTTCTTTCCACGTTATCATCTCTCTAAGCACAATGTCACAAGAATGCTTTTAGCTTTTGTTAAACTTATCTTGAAACCTCCATTCTCTCCCATGACCCCTACAATGCCTTTGATTCTTCCTCCAACTGTCTAAAAGAAATTATGTGCAAAAATATAAAACAGTTTTTACAATAAAATACCACTTGGTAATTCGTATTTTCCACATCCATATGAAAACAACTCCTGGCTATTAATATTCCTCCTGTTTCCCACTTTAAGTGACAAACTCCATCTTTTCTTTGATACACGTATAAACAACCACTATAATTATAGCCACATCTCCAAGAGTACTTCCAGTCAGCAGGAACATATTTATGCAATTAACTCACTGGGATTTAGACTAAAAAAAAATCCTCATAAGCAAAAACAGTATAGTTTGTTTATTTATTTGTTTTTCCACACTGCACTTCTCAGAAATTCAAACATATCATCTTGCAGGGTACTGACAATAACTGAAAAWTTCATTCCTTTCTTATCTATAATATTTAGAAGTGGTAGTAGAGCTGTACCTAGGGACCTCTATCAGTTCCTAGCCTATTCCAACCACACAGTCCCTTGCACAATGAATCCAGAATTATGATGAGAGGCTGGAGTATCAAAAACCACATGGAACAGTTTGGTATCGTTTCAGATCACTGTTTGACCAAACATCTTTAGAATGYAGTACTTTGTGGGCACACTAAGGGAGTTTATGGGGGGAACGACACTAATTTTCAGTCAATAGAACTATCCCTGTGAATAATTTGCCACTTTTTATTTTCCAACTGCTTATACTGAATACTTTTTAAAGTTARTATAGATGCACTAAGGAGTTATCACAGAAAGTTAATTTTTTTTTCAAATCCTCTTGCAGCTGAAGTCAGAACAAAAATAAAAAACATAAATAATTTGAGCAATGCTTGATTTTGCTGATAACTACAAAATTGAGAAACAAGTCAGAAAATTCTTTTAAAAGATGGAATAAAACCTCATCTTGCAGATCACGAAAAGCAACATTTTATCATTGAAATTTTAGCATTTGTTTATTATGTTACACTTCCCCCCAAAGACAAATATAAACACACAAGGAGAGAAAAGAAAGCTATTATGAATTTCTAATTTAAAGATATTACAACTCAGAAATACATACACTGCAGCTTTAAAATTTTAATTCTCATGATGCTTGCTGCTAAGCAACCAACCAAGTTTTCTTCCTAAACACCTCTTTCAGTCACGAGCAACTAGTAGAACTGATAATGTGATTCAGAAAAAAAAAAGTCAGACAAAATCATGTATGTTTTGCTCATAAGGGGCCAAACTGAAAGCATCTCTTCAACTCTGATGGTATTAAAAAAAGAAAGAAAATATCTGCACAGTAATAAAGTACGGTAATATAAATGAAAACCTCTTGCAAATTAATTAACAATTACTATTCATATGGCAATGACTATTAAAGAGCTGGTGCTAGAAATATTTTATTCAAAACCTGTTCATTTCAGCAGGACTAACAGAAACTAAGGTAAAAGAATGGACTGAACACCTTCTTTTGGTCCCTTATGGCACTACCTTTCCATCATCTCAGYGTGCCTTGAGCCAAGCCCTTCAAAGGCACAATCATTTGATACACACATCTGCTTTGAATAACAACYTTTTYATTAACTCCTTTCACCAACTTTTARGCATTTTTAATKCTCTTCTGTCATTGCACATACTAAAATGCAAAATTAAAACAAAAAACCAACTCATACATTTTCTCAAATATCTGTATCACCTGGATAAGAATTACTTGATAATTATTCTATTGTATTTCAGCAGGGATAAGTATCTACAACTATGCCTCATTATTAGAGTGTAGACAGTGTATACAAAAGCTGGCAACTTCCTTGTTACACATATACTGACTGTTGTAAAATAAGAGTCTAAACCCATGGAAACAATCTAAGTAAGCAGAGACAAAGAGAAGTCTTTTTAAAAATTATTCTGTGTTCAGGAACACTACAATCAAYAGGACCTCCAGCATTGTACTGTGTTAGCACAGACCGGTGATTATTCTAAAGAACTCTAATGCACTTCCCAAGCATGTTTTTCTGATCTTTAAAACCTTCCCCAACACATGACTAAATGCCATTTTAAAGACATTATGATTTGAGCCTGCATTGTGCACAGACAAAAAAACCAACAACTATAAAAATGCATTGCAAACATCTTCAGGAATGTGACAAAACACTATTTGTTAGGCAGTAGTTATTGTGAGAGGACACAGACCAGGAGCAGCTCAAGATGCATAGATGGCCCTGGATTTTGGATTAGCCCTTGATTTTGAAAATCGCATTTTTACAGTGCTTAGGGAAAAAGTAACACAACTCAACATTGGTGTTTTCATGTCATTGAAGACACAACCACCTTGTTGTATTCTTATCTTAGGAGTAGCACAGATATTACACATTGCTGCTGGCTGCTTTGAATATTTTCTGAGGTAGTGAACTATTTTACCCACTGAGAAAGTGCTCAAAGCTGACAAAGTACATGAGTCACAAATAAAAATGGTAGCTTTCTCTCATTCTAATTATACACTTAGGTGGCACACATCTGCTGGGACAGATTCACAACTGAAGAAAAGCAGAGAAATATTCTAAAATTAACACTTGGGTATTTCAGAATGGATTAAAAATGGGAAGAGTTGCACCGCATGACATTACAGGCAATTATCTCTTGTCCTTAATAAAAAGGCAAAGAGATGGAGATTAGTAGCATTTTACCAGTGTGTATATACACCTTGAACTAATAGATTTTCATACTCATTGTTATTTTAACAGAGGTAACAGGAATACATTACAGTTTACATACACATACCATAATAATGCATACCATAATAATATGTTGCAGTTCCACAGGAATTATTCACTGTCACTAATCTATTTTTTGAACCTTCGAATTAATTATTTTCACTACATAGCAAATGTGATAGCTTAGCATATTTAGTTTTCATTTATTGTGTCAAATGTTGCATGACTGCAGGAAAACWGGACAAAATAGGGTTTTTAGAAAAAATTCCTATTTAAGTTGGCTATTTGGAAATYAAAGTGACTCCAAAATTTGATGCTTTTAGAAAACTATAAAATTCATAATTTGTAGTCACAGTTTAAACTGTATTTTATATTGTTTTATTAAGACTGTCCTAAGAGCTTTCAAGCTTAGCAAACAACACCCATAAAAGCATCAAATCAGTGACAGATGTATAGCATATATACTCTGACATAGCTTCCATAAAAAGTCCAAAATATATATAAGTGAAGGAAAACAAGTATATCAGGCTTTAAAAGCAGATGCTTTTTGATGCAAATATTTAGCACTAACAGTGCATACAACATTTTGCTTGCTGAGTGAGGAATCTTAYTTAAAAGGAATACTTTCATTTTAAGATGCTTAAAATGAGCAAATGTTCAAATAGTTCTTGTACTTTGAAATCTAATAAATTAGATATGGTCTAAAGTGAGATCTGAGCACAGATCTGCAGCTCATTTATATATTTAGAGATGCATATAATAGTACTCGCAGAATATCCGCCAAGTCAAGTAGCATTTTTAACCGAAGTGTTAAAATGGCAGATCAGACTTTTCAGTCCCTTGATAAKTAGARCCATATAAATGACAGCATTTTGATTCAGTTTAATGGATTTTTTTTCTTATCTTACTATGCAATGTCAGTCTCAACACATTTCTGGCAAGTCTCAACACTGTCATTTTGATGAACAGAGAAACCTTAAATTTACACAAATTAAAGGCCTAATATTGTATAGTCTTTTATAAAATGAAACTCAGTACAATATCAAGAAAAATATTTTGCTTTTTCTACTCATTATGACTTCTCTGAAATAAAACACTAATATACATTAAATCTAAAGTAAAGTACTAGCAGTTTACACCAGCAGTGAACACCATGTCCTTAAAATTAATATTGAAACAGCAATTAAAAAATAGCCTGCTAGCTATGGTTAGTAATAAATTTCATTTAGAAGCTTCCTCTTTTCTGAGTTGATTCAGATTAAGTATTTTAAAAGAAAAACAAATTCACCATTTCTGTTTCTCCATCTGTCTCTCTCCCTCCCTTAACCATCTTTGGAAAAGAACAATAAAGAATGTGACTTAGCACTCTTCTCTTAGAGGCAAAGGAAGGACAAAGGAAGATTTTCAGCGTTGACTCACCAGTTAAGATAAATGTAATTGTTACCACCATCCATCCCTGAAGGGGATGTTCATCCTTGACAAATGCTGATGGAACACTTGTAATAGTAGGAAAAGTTCAGTTGAACAGAGGGCTGAATTTGAGGAATTCAAACACCAAAATACATGGAATCAGAAATAACTTTGGAAATAGGCTTTACCTTTCTGATCTTATTGGGCCTACGTGTGTCTTGTCTACACTGAACAGTGATGGAAAAAAACCACCATATGCACACACAAAGAAATACGCTAGATCTGCCCATATATACATATACACGTAAGTTCTAATTCTGTCAATGTATCACTTGATACATTTCACACATCAATTCAGAAAAGTGAAATAGAGCTCTTTCTTCCCAAATGCTGCAAACACCTAAAAGTCACATGGTTGCTCTTCCTCACCAACCTCTAGCCCACTATTCTGAAATCCCTTTTCCACAGTTGGCTCAGTTTAACAAAGCTGTGAATGCTGTTTGAGAACTATGAAAATGAAGGGCACTGCCAATGATATAAAGTAAGCCACTGAGTTAGCAGTGATTTTCAGACTTGATGAGAATATCATTAGATGGGTATGAAAAACTAGATTCATGAAACCATGCCAYAGACTCCTCACCAAAACATCGGATTAACTAGGAACCAACTTGTCCATTATTCTCCCTAGAGTATGAAGAAACTGATGGGCTCATCAGGACAGCTGRAAAAGGGATTGGGTGGGAATTTTTGAAGGAGGAGTAGTTTGTTTCCCAAACACAGATCAAGTTTACAGTACATCTCAAAAAAATGATTGCATTTGTGAAAAGGGAAACAACATCCTGCAACGCTAAGGCAGGAAAGAACCATCATGGTAGACAAAAATATAAAAGCATTGTCATGCAAGAAAGTAATTCTACAACTACCACCATAAGGACCTAAGTTTCTCATTTTCCTTTTCAACATTGCTGAATGTAAGTTATTGGTGTTTGGCTGGATTATTGAACAGGACATCCGAGAGTGACGGTAATGACAATACATTCAGCTGAATTAGATACAAGAGCCACTACTTCCCAGACTGCAAAAAGTAATGAACACAACTCTGCCTTTTAATCATCTTTTTATTTCAGGAAAATTAAATTAAACACTACATTCCTAGTGATGACGACTTAAAAAAAGCACAACCCAACAACCTTRAGAAGAACATCCCATGTTTGCAACTGAGTTGCCACAGGTTTCAAATTTAGATTTTTTTTTGGTTGACCTTGATGAAAACTTCTGCACTCAGCATAGCAGAAATTGTACTGAGTTACTATTTTATTATGTTCAACCTCCCAATAACAAGCAAKAAACTAAACAGAAAAGCAGAATACTTTGCTGAATCAGAAAAAACTCRAAGAGGGTGTTCAGAACTTCATTTTTCCAACTCTGCTCAAACTATAGATTTGTACATTGCCAACACTACATGTTTGCTCTGCAGGATTGACAGGTGTATGACTGAACATCTGTGACACTTTTCTGTGGTTTCCCTTTTATAAAAGGATTCAGAAATTAACTGGAGGCCATATCAGAAAATGCCAGGAACAGAGAAACATGAACCTACCAACAGACACCAGGAAAACAAGAACAAGCATTTTGATTAGCTATAAGTTGGAGAAATCATGGCTATTTCTAAAAACCCAAAATAAAATCTGTGAAATACTAGGGTCACAGTAGATTGGGAACATGAAATAAAACAATGTTTTCTTTGCTGCTCAAATATGCGATTAATCCTTTGGCCCAAATCTACAGCTTYTACCAAATCTAAACTTGCCAAGAAGTCATTTTGCTTTGAGAATGACTACAGGATTTAACTCAAACCATGTGACAGAAACAATATCATAGAAAACTTAATAGGAAARTATCCATTTCACTGCACTCTTAACATATTGTGGAGCTTTGTTACACAAAAAAAATGTTCTAAAAAACTACAGTAACACCTCAATATTACTTCATGCTCAATTTACTTCAGCAAATACTTTTAAGTGATCACTGATATTTGACTACAATAAAAGCAAGCTGTGTCTAGCAAGCCACAAAGAGAACTTGAAATCAGTTGTGAAAGAGCCAACAGGGGAAGTTTAGGTTRGATATTAGGAAAAGTTTCTCCCCTCTGAGAGTAGTTGGGCCCTGGAACAGCCTTCCCAGTGCAGTGGTCATGGCACCAAGCCTCAGATCCCAAGGAGCCTTTGGACAATGCACTCAGGCACATGGTGGAGTTCTTGGGATGAAGGGTCAGGAGCTGGACTTTGAAGGTCCTTGTAGGTCCCTTCCAACTCAGGATATTCTATAATTCTATGAACTACCAACCAAAGGAGAACGGAAGAGAAATGCAAAGGYAGCATAAAATTTAAGCACCTTGTCTCAAACTTCATTAATTTTGTCACACTCSTAAGTACGAATTCAAAGGGACAGGATGAACATAGCAGCTGGAATTACAAATAGAGGAATCAGCATTTCAGCTCTTTCTTAAGATACATGATGTCTGGAGTTAACGCAACCTAGAAAGAACAGGTAGTGCTGAGTACAAGACAAGTATCAAGTACAGGCCTTCTGAAGGGAAGGAAATGGAATATTTCTATTACATTGGGYATTTAATCATATTCCCTAAGACAGAAAAAAAAAGGAAATAATTATATAGTAAACRCACATTTAAAAACAGGCATTCTAAAAATAATGCATAGTGTCCTTTTCCCACCAATCTTTTCTTTCTAATATCATAAGGAGCTACAGCTAGCATTATTGCTGCTCCAGAGGTCTGTTGTCCCTACTAAGGCAACATTTACACTTCAGTTGGCAACAKTACATAAAATAAGAGCAGACACATAACTCCTTAAAGCTTATTTGTGGGCAGCTCCTTATAAACTGAGATGATTTATYTGGATCTGTGACCAAAGGAATACACTAGTTCTCCTAATCCACATTCTGATAGGAGGCCATTTGGTACTACCTACTCTGCAGATAAAAATGACTCATTAATGCTCTGCGAAGGGAAAAAAAAGTTGTGATTGCAGCTAAGTCAAAGACACATCAAGGATGTGATGCATCTTAKCATCTTAACTTACACTAATTCAATTTGTAACTGAATATTTAGAACACTACTTTGACAGACTAAACCAAATGTTCCTTTAACCAAAATTTTCATGCAAAGCAATCTTTGAGAAACCTGAAAAACAAGGGTATTCTGTTTCTAAAGACCTCAATATACTGGATGGACCCTCCCATGCTATGCCATCCTACAACTGGCAGGATGTATTCACCTGTTAGAACACAGGCTTTCTGATAAACTGAAACAATCACTTTAGAAACTACTAAAAAACAGTCTGAAGCAGAGAAAGACACCTCACTCAGTAAGCATCAAACAACCTTTATGGAAAGCAGCAAGAGGAGCTCAAAGGCAACTTGTGACTTTTTATTTTCACTCCAGTTACCTCGCTTTTGCAAAAACAAAGTCAGTCCATGGCCAGTTAGATCTGCTTTAAGCAAGGTGTTGGACTAAGTGACCTCCTGAAGGAGGTCCAATGAAAACTTATTATTCTTTTATGCTAAGATTCCTKTATTCATAAAATGGCAACAGTGCATTTCTAAGGTGAAGAAGCTGGAAAGTCATCATCAAGAAGACAAGGGAAAAAGCCAACCACTTTGCTTTTGAAAATTAAAATGGCAAATCCCTATGCCCCTGCAAATTCATCACTCCCTTTYGAAAGGGAGATCTGCCTATGGACTAGACCCTAAGTTTCCAAGCCCTACTTTCATAACTGAACTTAGATGCTGCCTTCCTTATTCCCAAAAGCTCCAGAGCTTCTGATCTTGATGCAAATAGTAAAAAAGTGCAAAATATAGAAGCATTTTGTTTTACTTCTATTATTCACAGATTTACAGTAGAATTATAAGTGTWCAACAAAATGACATTACAGTTGCAAACTGTAAAGTGGCTAGGAAAGTCAAAACCAGCAGATRTCTGTAATGGAATAATTTGAATTGGAAAAGACTTCCAGAAAGATCAAAGAACAGAAAGCCAGAATGCATCTAACTCATAGCTGTTTACAGTAAGAATTTACTTTCTTACAAGTTCRCCAGCATAGAAAGTGCCATTAGTATCTGTTCATCCATCTTAACCCCTTTTCTTGTCATTCCTTCTGAACAGTGAGTTTGCATTAGGTTTGAATTYAGCAGTTAGATTTACTTCCTTTTAAAACACTTTTTAGTGAGGTCAYTAAAATGAAATTGACTTAGGAAGCTTTATGGATTGCTTCTGTTAAACTTGCTAAACATTAGATTATTTTAGAAAACTAACTGATCCAAACAATATCCAGAGAAACAGAGGACTGATATATGGAAAACGTGTGACATTGAAAAGACATATTCCAAAGGCAGCTGAATTACTCAATAACTGAAGATGACCTTGAAATTCACACTAACCCATTTTTCCACTAAGAAGCAAAAATAATTTTATCAGTGGCACTAGCCAAACTTGTGAAGCATACCTTCCAGTTCTACACATCATAGTTCAGTTATAACATCTAGCAAGCAAAAGATATATCACATCAACAAAGGATGCCTCCTATACAAAAAAAAGACTACTTGACAGACTCTTCCATTTCAATAAACAAACATATCAAGCATAAGAAATCAGCTGGACCTGGAATGCTGCATACTCCCAAGCACTCAGTACTACTGATACGCATAATGGAAGTTCATAAATGACCAGCATTATATTATTCCTCCTATTCTTACTTCCCATTWATGGCAACATACTAATCACTGAAACACACTGCAAGGTTTTTTTAAAAACATAAAATAATGTCATTAGTATTTCAGTAAACCCAAATTAATTTAGATTCACATCTATCAGAAGGCACAATGTAGCTTTTGCTTCAATTTTGMTGTTTTGCTAGCTTGTGAAGTATACGTCTCTTGTGAAATACAATTTCCAAATGATTTAATGACAATGAGAAAAGCAGACAGCTACGAAAAATAACATTTTAAAATGTTTAAAATGAACTGATACAACTATCTCAAACCTCATGCATGCTGCAARAGTGAGCCGTTCTTTATTCACAGTCGCATTATACAGCAAAATGGAAGGATGCGAGCTGCAATCATCAGGTATCCTCTGCAAAAGTAATTTCCTTATTTCACCACCTTTCTTCGTTAATGCAAGTTTCTTGCATTGTTCTTTTGTTCAGACACTGAATACCTTAAACAGCGTGCAAACGCAACCCTTGCAATCTTTCCTTGGCGCTTTAAATAACTAAATGACACCAGAAGAATTTCCCGGCTCCCTACCYAAGTGTCCAGGCCGTTCCAGCAGCGCTGCCACAACAGCCCGGGGGCTCTGAGCACGCTCCCGGAGCTGTGCGAGGACGCTGCCGCCGGCTCCCGGCCAAGGCCTCGTGTCCCCTCGCCCAGCGTGCGGCTACTGCGGGGCAGGCGGCAAAAACCAAGGGCAGCGGCCCCGCAGCGGGGAGAACCGCACCGGACCAGGCAGCCGCCGCTCCCGGAGAGCGAAGGGCGGCAGGGGCACCCCCGGGCAGCGGCGGGAGCACCCCCGGGGCAGCGGCGAGAGAAGCCCCGGGGCAGCGGCGGGAGAACCCCCGGGGCAGCGGCGAGAGAACCCCCGGGGCAGCGGCGAGAGCACCCCAGGGGCAGCGGCGAGAGCACCCCAGGGGCAGCGGCGAGAGTAGCCCCGGGGCAGCGGCGCCCCCCGCGCTGTCCGCCCGTAGCGGAGCGCACTCGGACAGCGGCCCAAGGCCGCGCCGCGGCTGCCGCCGGGCCTGGACCGCGCCCGACGAACGGCAGGGGGCGCCCCACAGCCCGCGCCCCCCCCGCCGAGCGGACCCCGGGGGAGGGGAGTGCTCCGCCGGGCTCCTCCGCTCCCCCGCTCCGAGCCGCCCGCGGCACCCCCGCCCCCGGCCGGGGCCTCACCCGCTGTCGTCGCTACAGACACCCTCCGCGGCTCCCTGCGGGATCTGGCGGCGAAGAGGTGAGGGACGGCGGGGCTCGGCGCGGCCGCGGCACGGGCCCCACTCCGGCCGCTCCCGCCGCATGGAGGGGGAAGGGCTGGCCGGAGCAAGGGGAGATGAGGGGGCGTGGAAGAGCAGATCCAGGACGGGACGGGACGGGGAGGGAAGGGGGGAAGTGCGGGCGCG
>NW_026623567.1:177092-180679 GCF_030028575.1 Malurus melanocephalus
ATGGAATGGGAATGGGATGGGAATGGGGATGGGAACAGGAATGGGAATGGGAATGGGAATGAGAATGGGAATGGGAATGGGGATGGGAATGGGAATGGGAATGAGATGGAATGGGAATGGGAATGGGAATGGGAATGGGGATGGGGATAGGAATGGGAATGGGAATGAGATGGGAATGGGAATGGGAATGGGAATGGGAATGGGAATGGGAATGGAGTGGGAATGGAGTGGGAATGGAGTGGGAATGGGAATGGGAATGGGAATGGGATGGGAATTGGAATGGGGAATGGGGATGGGATGGGAATGGGGAATGGGAATGGGAATGGGAATGGAATGGGAATGGGGATGGGAATGGAATAGGAATGGGAATGGGAATGGGATGGGAATGGCAATGGGAATGGGAATGGGAATGGGAATGGGAATGGGAATGGGAATGGGAATGGAGTGGGAATGGAGTGGGAATGGGAATGGGAATGGAGTGGGAATGGGAATGGGAATGGGAATGGGAATGGAATGGGAATGGGGACGGGAATGGGGAATGGGAATGGGAATGGGAATGGGAACGGGGGAACGGGAACGGGGATGGGAACGGGAACGGGAATGGGAACGGGGAACGGGGAACGGGAATGGGAACGGGAACGGGGATGGGAACGGGAACGGGGAACGGGAACGGGGAACGGGGACAGGGACGGGAACAGGAACGGGGACGGGAACGGGGACGGGGAACGGGTACGAGGGACGGGGACCACCTGGGGAGTACCGAATCGTGGCAGCGAGCCACGAGGTGCCTGTGTAGTTGGGCTCCGGAAGAGAATGGGAAAAGGAAGACAGTTTCCCTTGGCATTGTCCCTTGCAGACATCCGATCCCTTTGCTGAAACAGGATGAGGAGACTGAGGGAGGGCAGATGGGGGCCAGGCGGGGTGTAAAAATACCTTGGTTTCCCAGTTTTGCAGGTCACAGGGGTGGAGGATGAAATGTAAAGGACATGACTGAATGCAGGTATATTTAGGCATRCCTTTGGGATGGGCCAAGATTAACACATGGAGGTATTTAAACCTTTACCTAGGTAGGATGGTCTGGCATGGGATTAACAAAAATTTGCAAATACTTTAGGCTTTGATATTTATTGATATTTAAAGACTAGATGCTCTGAAGTTCTCAGGTCTAGCATGTAGTTGCTTCCTCTCAGTGTCAGTGTTGCTGATGACTACCTTCAGCTTCTCAAAGCATCCTGAAACCAATACCAGCTTTCCCTCAATATRTGAAATGGCCAGTACAATTGGGATGACCCACTCATAGGAAAAAAATCTGGCAAATATGAAGAATATATTTTGAAAGCTCAAAACCCTAATAGGATACAGAAAGAATTAATTTCCATTTAAGAAACTCAGTAATTTAAAGCAAATTTCACAACTTAGGATGCACCACTTTGACTCATCCATTTTCTGATGTTTAGGTTTTGTAGCATTGCTACACATTCTGCTTATGGTGGTGACTTGTACCTAATCCAGTGGTATGTTAACCCAAGTTCAGTTCTTTTGTGTGTTTTATTGGAAGCTCTTCTCCATTCGTCTTTAACATTTCTTTAAATGCTATTTCTTTCATAAAACATGTTGCATTTTTTAAAAAACAACATTAGAATATTAATATTTAATTGTTCAATTATAAGGGCCCTATATTGCATCACTACATTCCAGTTTGTATCTTGYCCTCAGACTTATTTTCTGCCCTCAACCTTTTAGCTCAGCCTGTGAAACCAAAGATTAAAAAATAAAATAAACAGTGCAAAAGGAGGCTGGGATTCTCATTAGTCTTGTTCAAGAGCATTTTCCTTTTCTCCCTCTTATCCTCACCCTGCCTGCTCTCACTCCCTCACTGTCTTAGCAACAAGATTCAGTGACTGACTGTAGCTAACTTGTCTTCTACCCCCTCAAACCAATTAGTTCATCTTTTTAAATCGTGCATTGAARAAGTCTGTCCCCTTTGAGCACACAGCTCACTCAGAGCTCAATCCTACAGTCTTCAATTTTTAAGGCAACGAGAGTTTGCAATTGACTCAAATTACATGCAGATCGGACATTTTGTGTTCTAATTTCTTTACAAAAGCTGTGGCATGATGAAGAGGGTTCTGGTGCCTATCACTGTTTTCCCTCATCTGCCTTTTTCTTTATTTGAAGAACACTAACAATATAGGGAAAACTCCTTAAATAATGCAGAAAATATCTAAAACATCTTTTATTCACGACTGCTGCTAATGCATTATGTTCCAGAAAAGTGCCAAAATTGGATTTGGTGAGCAATCAGAGCATCCAGTAGTAAACTCAGAGCATCCAGTAGAAAACAGCACTGTAGTAGTAATGACTATAGCCTACCTTTTTGTCAAAGCTTTTAATCAAAATCATGGACCCATCAACAGTCTTTTAGTGCGTATTTTAGCAAAATGCTAAACATTGCACACATCTCAGAGCGAAGCCTTCTGCTCTTTTTGCACTCCTAACAACCTTTGACATAATGAGGTGTGACAAATTGATTTAAAATGTAGTTGCAGGAAGAAGGGCACGCAAGCTTTTGCTCTGCCTTGTGGGTGTTGTAGTTTTTCTGCAGTCTCTCTGCCTGGGCAGCAATAGGAACCTGGACTCTAAGTCCCATAGCTCCCACTAGAGTCTGCCGCACAGGCTCAGAGCCCATATGCGAGGAGGGGGTGACTACATTGTGTCTATTGTATGGGTTTTTTTGTTTTGGTTTGGTTTCGGGCTTTTTTTTTTCCCCCCCCTCGGCGTTTTGCGCGTTTCACGGGAGGTGTAAACCGGGAGTGAAAAGCATGGCAGATGAGCAAGAAATAATGTGCAAACTCGAGAGCATCAAGGAGATCAGGTATGTTTGCTTTGTGCCCCTTCGGTTACATGAAGCAGCTTTTTCCTCGGGGGAGCGGAGGAGTTGCATCGATCTGAAAGTAGCTATTGTGCTACTGAGGCAAAGAAAACTACCGCTGGATTTACGATGAGAGCTCAAAACACATTTTTCTAAGCAGGGAGGGAGCATCTGCTGCTGGGAATCGCCGCTGGAATGCGTAGTGAAGGGCGGTAATGGTCGTGCATTTGCAGAGAACTGGCCCTGAGTGATAACACGAGAAGGCGGAGTGCGCGGGTGGGAAGGACCGAGCAGCCCCGGCGCAGCGGGGGGAGTGGTGTCGGGCCGCAGGGCTTGTAGGGTTTGATTGTTTGTTTGGTTTTAAGTCCTTTAAATTAGTATTTCATATTCATGAGGCTCTCTGTCTTATTTTGCCCCACTCATTCCCGGGCAGGAGCCTTGTTGGGCTGAGAAAGAAGGGGGATGGCAATGAAAGCAGAGTCTGACACCCAAAGCCGAGGGCGGACGAGCCCTTGGGCAGAGCAGGGCCGGGCAGTGCTGCGGGCACCGGTGGAGCCCTGTCGGGATGCAAGACAGCCATCCATCATCCATCCATGCATCCATCCATGCATCCATCCATCCATCCATCCATGCATCCATCCATCCATCCATCCATCCATCCATGCATCCATCCATCCATCCATCCATGCATCCATCCATCCATCCATCCATCCAT
>NW_026623567.1:180719-205520 GCF_030028575.1 Malurus melanocephalus
ATCCATCCATGCATCCATCCATCCATCATCCATCCATCCATCCATCCATCCATCCATCCATCCATCCATCCATCCATCCATCCATCCATCCATCCCTCCATCCATCCATCCATCCCTTCTCAGCAGAGATGTCCCCCACCTGCTCTTCTGGCCGCCGCCCCCGGGGTGCCTGGGGATGGGACAGACCGGACCGAGGCTTTTGCTGCCGGTCACTCCTGCCACAAGGCCGGAGCTGCTTCGCTCTGCGGTTCATGCGATGCAAATCACCAGGAATTAATCTGTAGTATCCTTCCTTCATAAGAGTTGCAGGATGCTTTGGAAGTGGGAGTTCAAAAAAGCCAGACATGGTACAGCACGTGCCCACATCGGGGACATTGTTCATAACTTTGGGCAGGGCATTTCCACTCCTTGGCTTAGGGTGCTGATTTTCAGGATTAGGCCTGAGCTGTCTATTTAGTRGGATGTGGTGGATCCAAAAGTCAAAACACGTTAAGACAGTGACTGTGAATGCAGCTGGGAGGTGGAAGGCTGGCTGGGTAATCCCAGAGTGATGAGGAATGTTTTGTGATTATTTTGTGGCAGAAGGTAGTGCCAAATTCAGTATTCTCCTTGTGCCTCACCTTTTCTCTGACAATTTTAGTTTCACTCTTGTCTGTTGCTGCTATTGCCTTCTTTCATTTATCTAATCACATATAGAATGACACCTCACAAAAATATGTTACAGTGACTTACTGTTGTCTCTTTCTCTTTTTAATTATCACTGGGATTCAGGAATAAGACTTTGCAGATGGAAAAAATAAAGGCACGACTAAAAGCAGAATTTGAAGCCCTGGAGTCTGAGGAGAGGCACCTGAAAGAATATAAACAGGAAATGGACCTGCTGCTGCARGAGAAAATGGCCCACGTGGAGGAGCTGCGACTGATCCACGCTGACATTAATGTGGTATGCTGCTTTTCCCATTTACTGCCATAAGAGAAGCAAGAACCTTTCCTTAGCTTGTTAGTTAACTTCTACCAGTCAGTGTTCAGAAACACAGAAAATTAGTTTATACTWCTTCAGGCTCTTTTTTAATGTCTCTTGAGAGTTTTCCATAGCTCCTCACTTGCCAACTTTATTTGTAGCTTTTCTACCTGCATTTTCTGTTGTTCAGAAGGTCAAATTGGTTATATGTGCACCTTTTTTATACAAAAATGCATCYTGTATGTCACTTTCTTTTGCTTCTTCTTTGCCCATTTTTATCCTCCCAGTACCTTACATCTTTGCTTTGCTATTGCATTGTCCCAAATCTCTTCCAGCTTCAATGAGAAAAATCTCTCCTTTCTGATATGGTCTCTAGCTCAGTCAGAGGAAGTGTTCTTTAAAAACATGCCCAACCTTCTGTTTCAGATGGAGAACACTATCAAGCAGTCTGAGAAYGATCTTAACAAGCTCTTGGAATCTACTCGTCGCCTCCATGAGGAGTACAAGCCCCTAAAGGAGCACGTCGATGCCTTGAGGATGACTCTGGGATTGCAGAGRCTGCCAGACCTGTGTGAAGAGGAAGAGAAACTGTCCCTTGAGTAAGTCCCAAAGMAAACGTCTGCCTTTATGCTTTCTCTCAATTCTACTGGTCATTTTCTCTTGTTGCTTTTGTTGGTAGGTGGGAAAAAGGAACCCAAGAGGTAAGTGTGAAAAACAAAAGTTAACAAAAAAGGGACGTGGGAGGACATGTATTTGGTAACATTCAGTCTGAATTTGTTCCAAGATAATTTAGATTATTTCAAGTTGCAAACTCCACTTATCATCCAAACATTCAAGGGTGGTTGGCCTTCTAGGTTTTATACTGTAAGTTGCTTTATCTATCTTTTCCTTTTTCCCTGAAAATTACTTCTTTAGCAAGCAATAGTAGGAGGCAATACAAGAGAGGGATACAAACCAAGTATTCTTCAGTCGGTTTGTGCTGCTGCTAGTCAGAATTTTACTTTTTGTTGCCTGCACATGATGGTGGAATTTTGCCCAATACCTGTGATTGTTAACATTAAGTTTCCCCAAGATTTGGACTAGATTTGGATAAGTAATCACGGCCTCATTTTTAGGTATAACCTAKGCAGGGGAGAGTGACAGATTTAACTGCTCTTCAAAGAACAGTGTCCTTTGTTTCACAAATCAGTTTTAAATGCAAGGGATGTTTTAATAAGTGTATATTTCTTTTAATGCCCAGCACAATTAATATAGTTTTCACAGACACATAAAGTTTTCAAGATTTCCTTTGTATTTCTATAGAAATGTTGGTTTACATTCCAAAACACCTTGACACTGCAAAGAACATATCAATCTATTGTGTACAAAAGTTACTAATTTTAACAGAATAAAATAGGAAAACTGACAGAGGTGCATCTGAAGTCGTTGCCTATTTTTCATCCATAACATGTTGTCTATTTTTCTTGCTAGATTATACCCAGTTGCACATCAAAAATCCTTAGAAGCTTCTGGTCTGGAATCTGTCTGAAGTGAAGAATGCAGAAGAAAATACCACATATTCTATTTATGAACCAGTCTTTGTGTAGGCAATTTGGCAATTTGACTCAAGGAACATGATAGGGAAATGTCATCCATTGTATTTTAACACAAAATATGTTACAGACTAATTAAATACTCCAGGAGGTGGTGACATTTTTTGTTTGTTACTCTTTTGTCTAGCTACTTTGAAAAGCAGAAAGCAGAATGGCAGACAGAACCACAGGAACCTCCCATCCCAGAGTCTCTGGCTGCAGCTGCAGCAGCTGCCCAACAGCTGCAAGTGGCGAGGAAGCAAGATACCAGACAGACAGCAACTTTCAGACAGCAGCCACCTCCAATGAAGGTCAGGAAATGGAATGCATTTTTCTCTTTTATCATTGGAATGCATTATTTTATACAGTTGACTGATATTTGCAAAAATGAAAAAAATATGGGTCCTGATTCTGGTTGTCCTTGCAGTGGTTCAAATCAAAAGCAAAGAGTAGACTTCAAATTGTAGCTCCTGTCATTGAGGGTTAAGGACAAGAATGTTTTATGATTTAATAGTCTCCCTCAGCAGAGATGTAGGCAATTCCCACTACTCGTGCTTTCCATGTGCCATGGGAGCAAGGCATGTGAAAAAGAAAAAATAGCTTGGCAAAAGGAAAACTCGTAGTTAATGCCATATGGAGTCATATTAAAAGCAATGCACATATCTTATGAGGGAAATTAGTGATGGTATAAATTACCAGGAAAGGTGATTGTTTCTGCACTTGGGATCTTCAAGAGTCACATGTAGATTAATGTAACATAGCCATGGGCACTTAAATGACAGTTTTACTCAGCTTCTTCTGTAGCTAAGTAATTACATAGGGATATTCATCCTACCCAGGTGCCAAAGTGTCACTAGGAAGGCAAACTGATGTAGGTACACTCCAAAGCCTTTCTGCGAGTAATAGGCATCAGTCAAATGGAAATTAAAGGGCTTAGTATGGGGCAAAAGGGCAGAGTTAAATATGTGGAGTTCATCTAATCATCTGCTCCTGCCTTGAATTCTGTGCCATTGCAGTTGGCCTTCACTGTAACTTCTCTGACTCAGTGTGCTATTAGGCAGGTAAACACCTGTAAAACATCATTGTAACATTTAATATAAAATAGAATTTAAAGTTACTGAAATATGCACGATCTACTTGTCTGCAGAACTGTGGTTTTAAATCAATGAGATGCTCACTGAATTAATGTACTGTAGAATCCATATACCTAGATGGTACAGAGTGTAGCATCAGTTTGCCTTTGAAGGCAAAAAGCCTTATTTTAGCCTTACTGTAACTTAGAATGTTATGCTCAATGTTAGATGCTCAATAACCCATGTAACAACCCCACTTCAGTGTTTGTGACAAGAGGCTGCTATTGCATTTCAGGCATGTTTATCGTGTCACCAACAAATCCATCGGAATGCGCCCATATGTCCACTCTGYAAAGCAAAGAGCCGGTCTCGGAATCCCAAAAAGCCCAAGAGGAAACAGGATGAATGAAATCCAGAAGACTGACAAGCTGTGTGACCTATCCCAGTACTCTTCCAGTAGAACTGCAAATTTGCCCAGACTTTACTGAATTGCAGACACAAGTATCACCGTTTCATTGTTTTCTATTTAAATACAATGTAAGCACAACGTTCCTGCTCTAAGTTCCTTCCAGTCTTCAGGATTTGGTTTTAGGAAAGTAAGTATTACTGGTGCTACAGTTTAACTTTTCAATTGTTCCATCTTTTGTACTCCTAAACAAACTGGAATTCTTTCTTTAATGTGCAAGTATCCTAAATGTCAGGCTATTTCTATTTGCCAAATGTGGTGACCACAAATGCTTTTATGTTCTCCTTTTAAAAAACAAATGTTACCAAAAGATTATTCTGTTTTCTCCTGATAACAGGAGACTATTGGAAGTGCTGAAATATCAGACTGTCTGTTCACTGAAGAGCAATTTCTTTTCCAATCTCATAAGACTGGGTAGGTTTTGGTATCCAATGCAACTCCTTTTAAAYAGGAAATGTTCAGGGAAAACGAGATATATTACGCCGAAAGGCAGTGCATTAAGGACACACATGGGTTTTGATTTACTGAAGTTTGATTGTACCATTTCCTCAAACTTGACTTAAAACTTGGAAAGGTGCTGACTGTGGACAAGTTTCTAAAACTGATGTCATCTGTCATGCTTTAACATCTTAATAGGCTATTAAGATTATTTCAGCAGTTGAAAGACTGATTGACTTAAGAACAAAGCTCAAATGAACGGTGTTAGTGGTTCTCCTAGGCTCTATGGCCAACCAGCACACTGTGGTTCTCTAGGAAACATGCATGATATATCCCAGATCTCTGTGTGCACAGACTGCACATCAGCTATTCTGCATTTTTTCTATTCCTGGTTTCTGCAGCCAAAGTCTGGCAGACATATCCTCCATGTTCAGGAACATGCATGAGGAACAGTTCCAACAAAAAGTGATATATTTCACCAGAACTCAAGAGCTTTGGTGTTGTTATCCTCCTTCAACCAGAACTTTCTATTATTTTTTATCTTTTAATAGGTCATTTTCAAGTAAGCTTTACATCAGGCCAGTTTGTTTTCTGGTTCCCTGTGTGCCAAAAGAACCCTGACTAAAGCATCTGGAGTAGATCACTCCCTGTATGTCCTCCCTTTGTTTCTTGTAATTTAACAACAGTTCTTCCAATGGATGGCAGTGACCCACTTACAGAACTGGARCTTAAAATTTRCTCATCTCTAATCCCAGTTTTGTGRCCACYTTTGTTGCCTAAATTRATCTCAAGTATTAAATATTCTTTTCACTAGCTTCAGGATGCAGAAACTACTTGTTCACATTTTCTCTCTTTATCCCAGGTTTCTCTCTACTATTATGCTAGAGTGATTGTATTGAGAATTTGTTTGTTAGATGGGAAGAACAGGGAAGACCCAAGTCTCTGCTYAGAACTTTGCCAAAAGCTGGCAACTGCAATAAATCCACAGGATTCAAATTTCCTGGCCAGATCACATATGCCACCATTAATTTCCTAAGTCTGCCACAAAAAACACGAGTGATTTATTGAATATAGTCCTAAAACTTATGCCAGGGTCAGGAGGTATTCCCCATTTTAATGTTATATAGCCAAATAAACATCTGTCAACTRCAGAGACAGAATGTGGACCACCTGYCCCTGAAATTATGTGAAGAGTGGATTCTGCTTGCTGAATTACAGGGGTTTGATCTCTGTGAAATAGCAATAATGGGAGATAKTCTGACTCCATGTTCCAAATGGCAATAGTGCATTATGCATGTTTTGTAGCACAAGTACTGGATTCTGCTATTTTAGATGTCAGAGTGGTCACATGCTGTGTGCCCTGTTCAGAGCAATTCCTATGGAGTTGAGGGGGAAATGCACACAGAGTTAAAAGACAGTATGTGGACTTCCCCAAAGTGCATACATGACAGCAGCATACTTTGGTAATAGTTGTACATAAATTTAAGMAGTAGTGACAATGGAGTGGGCGAATGGTCTGCAATGAAGTAGTGTGAATAGAAGGATTGATTTGTAGAAATTWCAGCTTACAGTTCTGAAATAGATAGGGTTAGTCATAGTTGCTCTCACTTCACTGTTACTTTGCCAGTTTGTTTCCTTCTTGGGAGATCTCTGAACTGAAGAATACTTAAGATGCACCATTTACTAATTTAGTACAWCAGTTTTGTATTTTTACTTTTTTAAGCTAGTCTTATGTGCTCTTGTGTTTTACAAGGTTAGGGTATGTTGGTTTGGGATTTTTTTTATGTGAATATGACACACTGTGTTTGCATCAAACATACTGGTATTTACAAAACAGTTTTCACATCCTTGACGAAGTTCTGCCATATGAATAGCATGAATTGCTGAGAATGAGTGTAACTGAAGATAAGTCAGCAGGGTGCCCTGCCTGCCAAAAGGCCCAACAATGACCTGGGGTGCATCAAGCACAGCACTGCCAGCTGACTGTCTCACTCTGCACTGCWCTGGTGAGGCCTGGAGTGCTGGCTGCAGGTTGGGATGCCTCAGTGCAGGAATGACATCAGAGTATGACAGTGTTCTGGAAGAGCTGGGTGACCGAATTGCAAAAGCTCTCAAGGACAAGGTCTGTGAGGAGCTGCTGAGGACACTTGGGTTGTTCAGTTTGGAGAAGAGCAGGCTGAGGGGCATCCTCCTGACAACCTACAACTTCCTCAGGGGGGAAGCAGAGGAGGAGGTGCTGAGCTCCACCTTCTGATGACCAGCAACAGGATATGAGGAAATAGGATGGAGCTGCATTGAGGGAAATTCAGACTGGACACCAGGAAAACATTCTTCTTTGAGAGAGTGGTCCGACACTGGTGCAGTGACCCAGGRAAGTGGCCGTGGCACCAAGCCTGTCAGGGTTCAAGGAGCACCAGGATGATACTCTTAGCCATGCAGTTAAATGCTAGGTGGTCCTGTGAGGAGCAGGGAGTTGACTTGATGATCCTTATGGGTCCTTCATAGTTGAGATATTCTCTGATTCTGTTTCAAGGAGATAAAGTTATGTATTAGGGAACCATGGGGGTGGGGGCAGGGAGGGAAGCAGTGTCTTTCATAGAGAAAGAGTATTCTTTTCTCTCACAGAATAATGACAGAAGTTTAACTGAAGAATTCTTCTCGTGACAGCCCCAAGCTCTTTTCTCCCAGGCAACTTTCTCAAGAGACTGGAGGAATAATTATGGAATATTGATTTCTTGGCTTTCAGACAGAAGAGGAAGCTGTCTGAAGTACAGTTCTTACCTCAAGTCTACTGCATTTTTGGTTCATGGAGCAACAATGGCTTCTTCCTTTGTATCTACAGTCTTTGTGGGTGCTTCTTCACTTAGCTTAAATGTATTCTTATTTGGGTCAAATTCTCTGAATAGCCACAATGAGACCCTCCTCAAAGCATACCAGACTTTTATGTCACTAAAGTCTGGTTTAACTCTGTCTTTGTCATTCCTTTTTTAAAAGGCTATCCAAGTGACAACAAAATTCTCTTGGTATAGATGGTTTCCAGGGTTTTATCAAACAATAGTCCTGTTGTTCTGCAACCAAACAGAAAAAAACCCCACATAAAATTGCAAGCCTTTCACYGTGCCACCGACCTTAAGCTCATGGTAAAAGGATGCAAACATATTGTATCTAAATGCTTTGCTATAGAAATTTTCATACCCAAACTGGAGTGGATCAGTTGTCCAGACTTTTGTGCCAAGGACACCATTAACTATAGAGAAAATGTTAGGCARATTTAAATACTTGCACTTCCTGAATTCAACCTTAGCTTTTTAAACGGGACCCTGACTGAACCTGACAGTGGCTTCAACTTACATAATCTAAATTTGAAAGAATAGACATTGATGTATTTAAATATCATACCACTCAAGAAATTAAGACTTCACTAGCACTTTATTTAAAAGTGCTTTATTCCTTTATTTTATGTTTTCTAATTCCTCCAGCGTATGTTTTAATTTTAGCATTTAGGTATTCTAGCAATATCTGGTGTTTTCACTGGCTTCTGTGTTTTAAGTATTTTACTCCTGTGCCTCGTAGGAGTAACAGTGTAAGATCTGTTTAATTTGTCTGTACAGTCCTTTTTAATAAATGTTTGTTTCATGTCATGCTTTCTTCCTGCAGAGTATTTTCAAATTTGTTATTTGCTTATGYTGCTAAGAAGCAGCCATAACCCAGATGGTAAAAGCTCTCTGATTTTACAGSATACACTTAGCCACAATTCTATTATACCTTTATAGAAACTTTATGSGAATAAATATGGGTAAAGAAAGATCCCTTCTAATGAGCTTTAGAAAATAAAAAAGAAAAGGAGATAGCACAACTGATTGCAACCTAGCCAAACTTCTCAGTTTTGCCTTCTAAAGTTAAATTGAAAGTGCCGAGAAACACAGTTCCTTCTCCAGATTAAGGTACAGGATAGCTGGTTTCTCAGGAGTCCTGCTTTGCCCTTAGAGATTATATCTACCAGAGCWTGCTAGAAATTGCTTCTCTCATCAAACTGAGAGTAACTGAGAGTTTATGGGAGCATTCCCTAATCCAGGAAAGGATTCCTGTCAGGAAAGCCCACGTTTGCTGTATACTGCTGCTTTTTTCAGTTCCTTAATCCTAATCTCARCTCTAACGTTACTTGTAACAGTAGTCACAAAGCCAATATACATTCATACTTTCCTAAGAACTAACCCTGAAATATTCCCTATAACTAACATCAGCTTCCATCCCATTTTCCTGAGCTTAGCAAGATCCTACAGTACAATGAGCTGCCAAACCCTGGACCTTCCTAAATCTAATATTAAAATGTAGCATTAAAAATAACCTAATATATTTCAAGGAAAACAAAACAAAGTACCAAAGCTTGTCCCACCCTTAAAACCACTCTTAAAAAATTTTATTGTGCTCTTCAGGCTTTGTTCTCACTAACCTTACTCTTAACTTCCCCTCTTCACTCTATTCMAGTGAAGTGGTTTAGTGGTTGACCTAGAAGTGCTGGTTTAATGGATGCAGTGGCATGATCTCAAAGCTCTTTTCCAGCCTAAATGATTTTGTCATTCTTTATGTCTGACTCGCTCCCTTTTTCCCCTCTCTTTCTTTTCCTTTCTCCTTTTTCTTGTCCCTGTCTTTTCTGTCTTTCTCTGTCTTTCCCAACCTTGTACTTCTCCTGTACACCCCCACTGCTGCTTCTTCCTTGTCCTCTTCCTCTTCCTCTACCCTCATCATAGGCCCTGCTGCTCATTTTTGGTGGATTCCAGCAGCCTATTGCTCCAGGAGCTGAGCAACTATCAGTTCCTTTCCAGACTGACAAGCACTGCTGCGGAAACAACTGCGAAGGTGTCCCATGGGCAGGGGCAGTGTCAGATATTTTATATAAATTGAAATATAAACATATAAATATAAATTAATATATTTGTATACACATATATATATACATATACATATATATATACACATATATATACACATATATATACATATATATATACATATATACAAACATATATACAAACATATATACAAACATATATATATATACTGTTTTCAAAATACAACCCCATATCTATGGCTTTATATATACAAAACCTTAGAGTGTAAGAAATTCTAAATGCTGATATACAGGGGCTTGAAAATACGAATATAACTTTTGTATATATAACTTATAYAAATGAAACAATAAAGGGCTTGGGAACAGGAGAAAGTATGATCCCTACGAAGGCAGCAGGAACGGTTCCGAGGGGTTTGTGTCCCTCTAACACCGAGTCTGAGCCCTGAATCGCTGCTGCCACCTTGTGCCGAACCCCGGCACTGCCAACACCCCCGGGGAACAGCGGCCGTGACTCGGTGATGCCGCCTGCAGGCTGAAGGCACAAAAACAAACAAACAAACAAACAAACAAACAAACAAACAAACAAACAAACAAACAGCTCTTCACATTGCTGTGCTGAGCTGCCAGCACGGAACAGTACTAACAAACCTAACACACAATACGACCTTGGTTACAGTTGTGCCTGAGACGCTGCACAGGATTGCATGTRTATGTTCTGCAGTCTATATATTTTAGTTTTGGTCTTTTATAAAATGCTCTCATCCTTATGTTATCTAGTGTAAYAYTGCAGCTTTAGAGTAATGGKTGATAAAAAGTCATAAACACACRGGCTATTTGGAAACACTGGAAGCTTTTTCTTRTCTTGCKCCACTGGTGCAGAATTCCTGYCTTTCTGCCATCAGTTACATCTGCTTCCAGGGRAAATATATCACCTACTTAAAAATAACCTAAAACTCTGAGTTCTACCTGGGAAAAGCTATAAAAGAATTTGGATCAAACCRAAGTAATCTTGTGTGTGAAGACCCTTCTCCACTTACAAAATGCTAGAACACTAGATAACATTACTTGTTTTTTCAGCCCTTTTGTTTGCTTGCACTGAAGCAAAAAAGAATTCAGCATGAGGAACGGCTGCATGGTGAAGATCCTGCAGAAAATGGTAACTGCAGCCACGAGAGGAGGGCGTGTGCGGTGGCTTGAAGGCGAAGGAAAAGCGGCGCTGCAGGCCAGAAATGTGCGCTTCACAGTCACCATGCAGGCAACGTGGCTTTTGTCACTTTTTACACGTTTCACACGTTTGACACAGTGCTGCCGCCCGCCGTGTCCCTTTCCGTGGCTGACACTGCCCCTCACCGACAGCACCGCTCTCTCCCTGAGCAAAAATCCCACACCCAAAACCCACAACCGTGTCCCCTCCGAACCTGGCCAAAGACTGACCACCCTCAGTTAAGAAATTGCCAAAATAACCCCACTGCCCCTTGTCCCCCAGAACTATTTCCAGGGTATGTCAAGGCGCGGTTTCCTCTATTGTCTCTTGATCTCGGTCTATTTACCATCTCCCTGACAACAAAAGAAGAAATTCTATGAAAAAAAAAACCTAACCCCCAACACACAGAAACTCAAATAGCGAAGTGCAATAGCAGAGATTTTTTCCACAGCCTGAATTCAATGCATCACTTCATCACTGCTTTTCTCATTCCCTGTGACTGGGGAACTTAAAGCRACAATAACATTTTCAGTAGATACGAACAAAAACCGTGTAAAAGCTTTGCAGTTACACGCAAAAGGGTGAAACTTGTAGCACCCAYAAGTGGATATAAATTTCTCCCTCCCACCAGGCCTCGTTGTGAAGGGAGAAAAATGAAGGTAGGACCATGCTGAAGGATGGAAGGACAAAGTGCTGCCTGCCCACGGCTGTGGCTGTTTGATCCTTGCCAGCACAGGGCAAACCTCAAGCAATTCTGTGGCTTTGYTCAGACACATTTATTCTAAGTGCATCCTCGTGCAATCCACACTCTGCTCAGGATATTTTGTTTGGGAATTTCTCCTTTAACTCTTTTTATTCCTCTGTAAACAGGCAGCTGCCTTTACTTAGCAAGTGCCTGAGTCATTTCCTCTCTGAGCAATCCTCTGGGTTCACTCTGCAGTACTTCCTCTCCACATTTTCTAGATTTTCTGATATTTCCTTTTTAGTTGAGGTAGGCTGTTAAAAATAGCAACAGAGTTACACTGTATATTTGTAAAATCAATACTACCACCCCAGAGATCTCTTTATGCCTTTTCTCAGAAYAATTTCCATTTTCAGTTGTATAATTACTGTTAAGTCTTGAGGCAAGAGAAAGGTTGCATTTTAGTGATCTTAAAAAAATACCTWAATGAAGATATAAACTTCTTCAATRTAATTCAGATTTCTGCTTTGAAATATTACTGAAATCACATTGACATAAACAATCTTGTCAGAATAGGAGAAACAGAATTGAGGGATGAAAGCTTTTTGCTRTCTCTTCATCTCCACCAGATGCCTGGAGGATATCAGAGAATCATAGAAGTTGGAATTGTTAAGGTTGGACAAGATCTCTAAGATGAGTCTGACTATTATTTTGTGCTGCCAAATTCATCACCAATCCATGTCTCCAAGTGAGAATTCACACATTTTTTTTTTAAGAACTCCAGGGATGGTGATTCCAMCACTGCCCTKGGCAGSCCATTTCAAAGTCTGACTCCCTTTTCAGTGAAAAACATTTTCYTAATATCTATATTAAGTCTATATAAATATATATAAATATTATATATGCTGGTTTTCAATACACACTTCTACATTAGKTTACATTAACTATCACCTAAAACTCTCCTAATATGAATCTATATTTTACTGTGAAGAGATACCAAAATTACATGTGAAAGCCCAAACACTGTAATTTAATGAAACAAGATGTGCTGTGCCAACCAAGATTATTTCAGGAAAAACAAACAAACAAACAAACAAAAAGCCCTGGTTTTAGGTTAAAAAAAAAGAAGATTGGGATTTACCAGCTACAGTAAAATTGCTTTAAGGGAAAATGTCTCTATCCTGTTTCAGGGTAGGAACCTTGCTCAGACTATGGAGAATAAGGCTTAAATATGAGACTTCCTTACATATCCAGTAAAATGTTTCTGAAAGAAGAAAAGCCACACTTGACTGCAGTGACATTTATGCCATTGCCATCCATGCTGTCAGAACTCCAATCTGTGCTGCTCCTGGGTCTAATCCATCCTCAGGAATGGCCAAGGAAGCCTTTCTGCCAGGAGTGCCCCATCCACCCTGTCATTGCTCTGGGCAGAAACAAGCTGTGGCCAAAAGTGTGTCTGGAATTCCTGGGGCCCAGGAGATGCTTAATCTAAACCTGGATCTGCTCCCTGATGAAGGGATGGACCTCTGCAGCCCCTCAGAACAGCCCATCTGCTCTGCTTAGGGCATTTGGGAACTGAAGCAAGCTTTTAATTGTGCTCCTCCATCTCACTTCTAATTGAGTTTTGCTTTAATGTTTGTACATGAGAAGGAGTGGTAGTTCAAGRGGAGGGGACCCTGCTCGAGTCAGAAATGTGTAGGTTCAGCTGATTTACAGCAGGTATTAACCAGGGCCTCACTGGATTGTTCCCAGTGGGAAGAGAGGCTGAAAAAAAGTCAGATATTTAACAATACTGGACCTTGTTTCCTTGAACACAGAAGAGCACCAAGCCCTATTCACCATTTCCAAACYAGGGTCATTACACCCAAGGCTCTCCTCCTGCTATTTCAGGAGTCCACTGCATGACTCTTTCTCACTGACACACAAACCACCCCGATTCTCTACCCTCTGCCTCTGCAAGCACAAGCTTTGACATGCAGCCCATTGTTTTGGCTGGGAAAGCAAAAAGAAACATGCACCCTCACCTCTCATTACAGAAATAGGTGGTAATTGGTCTTTTTATTCAGTCTCCAAGATCCCAGTGGTAAACAAACCACCAACTTTAACMAAGTCTGCAGTTGATGCACCCTCCACCTCACATGAAGTATTCATAATTCCTGATTTATTCTGTTCTGCCACAGCCCACTGGAGCCAAATTCCAGATCAGATATTACATAGCATCCTTCTGTGCTGTATCCCACATTTAGTCATTCCACACAGGTTTGCACCTTATTTCATTTCCAGTGTTCAACTATGCAGTGTGTTGAAGCAGATAATTTCTGAAGGGCTGTGCTGCATCAGAGGCTTTTAAGGAAAATAGTCCTATGAGAATAGGATGGAATCTGAATGCTTTGTGCTTGTACCACTTCTCTCTGGAGCTGAGCTGTTTGTCAGAAAAGCAGCAAATAGGGACGAGTAGTTCTCCTTTTATTTCTGCAGGTGGCACTAGGCATTCAGCTCTGAGACATGTTTGTTCAAAGCTATTTWGAACTCCTAAAAGATGGTTTGCTGCTCTGCAGACCCTCTGTGGCTGTACATGGCCTCTCTGCWGCTCTGTGAGCCCATGTTCCAGGGCCAGCTGGTCAGTGGTTCACCCACCCATCCTCCAGGGCCAGTTGGTCAGTRGTTCACTCATCAACCCTCGTTGTGTCTGGGATGGCAGTGGGAGTTGAGGTGTGAGGCATGGATATCCCCAGGCAGGGTGAGGACTGGACAGGAGCCAGTGGCACGAGTGAGTTTGGGATTACAGCCACAGCAAGCCAACAGCTTGGCAGGGGTGTCACTTAGCAKCCCCCTATCCCAGCCCTGCTGTCCTGCCTACATCTCATCCCATCATCCTGACTTGTCAGAGCTGCTGCTGTGCCCTCAGACCCCTCTCACAGCATTGTTTTCTGCTGATTTCAGAGACAGAGACACCGAAGGGCAGCTGCTGCACGGCCAGGGCACCCTTGGAGCTGTGAAGTCTGCAGAACCACATGCTCAGACCATGCCAGACAGCCCTGTTCCTTGACAGCTCTGTCTAATCCACACCCCATGCGGATCTGGTGAGCCAGGGAAAGACCCAGGACTCAAGTGGACAAAACACAGAAACAAAATATCCACATTCCTAACCATTTGCTATCATAACAAAACTTCAGTTCCACAGTCCTAACTCTCAAATTTGCCAAATGTAAGCTCCTGCATACAACCAGGCCGAGTGCTTGGAGTTTTTGAGGCTGTTGGGGATTACCCAACTGAGCCAGTTACCTTTTTTGGTGTTCCTTCCTGCAGATGGCCCCACTGGCTGCTCTATGTCCGATCCAGATTGCATTTCACTGCAGCCTTTGGAGTTGTCACTCTATCCCCAGGATAACATCTCTGCCATGCTCGCGTGCAAAGCACTGAGCGACAGCTCCCTGGCTCCAGCCCAAAAACATTATGACTTATTAATTTAGCAAGGCATTTAATTCACCACTGGCAGCACTGGCTGAAGAGCAAAGTGAGGAAGTCAGATTCATCCTTGTCTCCAATGCATCAAAATGAAAGAACATCTATAGCACTGGATAGAACACTCCCAGCAAACAGGAGCTTGGACAGTGGAGGAAATAATTGGAAATCAATGATGCTATACCTGCTCCATCCTCCTCCAGCCCTGCTCAACACTGTGGGGAGGTTTTGCWCTACACTAAATATTGCTTTATTTGGCAGCTATTTATACTCTGTTTTTCTTAGCTGGGTGCTCTCAAGATACACACACACCATACATTTAAAATKGATGATTTTTCTTGATTTCCTTGTGCCATGGGRGCAGAAACTCCTGGACTGTTYCCCTTWGGAAGMACTTCTGGCCTACCGCTGAGTGTGYAGCTGTGTACTGAAGCATGCACTTACTAGAATATGTTATAGAAACATCATCATACTTAAAAGRTAGATAGTGTCTTATCATTTCAAAGCACTGCATAAGCACTAACTAATTGAGGTTCATGGCATTGCCTTTAAGCAGATAAGGAACTACCACCAAAAAGTAAGTAGCAGCCAACACTTAGTACCCTGAGGTCTGAACTACAGGAGTTATTTTTTCAGGTGTGGAACAGCAAAATATTCGAGTTTGCTCAGAGGCCACTGTACAGTAATAACTGGCAAATATCAGTATTTAAATGAATCTTCAAATGGAAACCCCCCCACCCCCATCCACTCTCCCACCCACTCACCAGTCGAATTTGTACAGTTGAAGTGCTGCCATGACAGGACTTGTCACAACTTCTTTTCACACCAGTTACACAGCCGTGATACTCCCTTGAGCAGTGGGGTGCAGGTTGGCTGAAAATCCTGATCCAGGAATCGCCTGAGAAAGGGCAAGGCTCCAGCCCTGGTAGGCTGAGCAGGTTGTTGTTATACAAAGAAGAAGAACCAGAAGTGCTGGTGGAAAGGCAGCACCTCATGCTCAGCCCTGCCGAGGCACTGGCTGCTCCTTTCTTCTTCATTTCCTGTAGCAGAATAAGCTTCAAAGGTCTCCTGTGACAGGCGCCTGCTTTGATCCAGGGCTAGAACACCTTGGAGGTGGGAACCTCAGACACCAAAGCCAGCGTTGCATCACCAGTAAGGCAAAGGAGAATCTCCTTCAAACTTCTCTCCCTTTTTGTTCTTCWCTGAACAAACCATTCAACCTCAACAACACGCTTGCAGCCCAGTTTATGCACACATGGGTATTATCACCCTGTACTCACARCCATTTATACCAGGCCACTCACCACAGGATTTCAAACCACTCTGGGCTCACCACTGCTCGCTTGAGACTGAAACCTTCACACATGAAAGCAGAARTCGTGGCAAGGAAACCAGTGGAAACTCTATTAGTAATGCTGTGACCTGTGCTAATAGGAGTCATACTGAAAGCCATTAACTCCTAGAGAACAGAGCCCTAGAGGTTCCTGTTAGCTGAATGAGGGTTGRAGAGTACCAAAACTGAAGGGTTTGCCTTGAAAAGCTCATAGTGCATCTGCTCAGGGCTTGACTGAAGCTGTTTTGCTGGGTATTGGGTGTCCTGGTGGTTGGTTTCTGTTGTGCCTGGTTCACTGTGTGTGGGTATGAAAGAGAATTATCCTTGCAAGGGTTCTTCTAGACACAGTATCATTTATCACCCAGCCACAAAATGTATCTAAAGGATTCCTACATGCTACTACTACAACTAATTTATTTCAGAAATATTTAAATGTCTTGCTAGTTGCTTAAATTTCTAGAAGAAGAAATCTGGCTGTCCTTGACAAAGATGTAAATAAATGTAAATCTAGTAGAAAACAGACTGAACAGAGTGGATTTCATGGAGAGGATACAATCCTTCATGTTGCTGAATCCACGGCCCASAGCATCAATTTATTCATCATGAGGAACTTACCTATCATTTTATACTCACAGTGCTTCAAGAACTGAGCCAATGCTCATTACTGACAGCTACACTGAGGCCTAATTGCAGAGCACATCCCTGATTGCTTTGGAGGGGCTGGGTCACTGAATGGTTCTGCAGGCAGGGTGGCACTGACAGACTTCTAGCATCTGCATTATTTGTGTCTCTGACTTTGAAAACTCCAAGTACCACAGAAGGGACTCACACAGACAGGCCTCACAYATATCACCTTCACATGGTCCATGCAGGAACCTCTTGTTACCTGCCCATTGAAAAATGATCATTTTATACTAGTAATTTTGATTGATTAATTTCCTTTTTTATAAGTGGAGTACACGTCCTTTTTCTGTGCAGTAAAGCCCAATTCTGTTGCAGCTCACAGCCACATTTTGAAATGTGTTCTGCTGGGAAAGCTAGAAAATGTTTTCTTTATATTTTAATCCTGAATACTACCCAACACTGACATTAAATAAAAATACGAAGCCAAAGGAGCCGTGGAATGGTTAACTTTTGAGGGGGAGACAATCAGAAAATGCTCAACTCAAGGAAAAAATCTGGTCTTTCTGTTCCTGCTCCATGCCACCATCAGAGCTTTAAATGAAGAGTAACCCAAATGGGAAACCTGCCCTTAACAGATGCAAGTGATTTGCTGGGGCTGCCCCTGCAATGCAATCCATAGTGTCAAGAATAAATGGCACTGCTGTGATTCTGTAGTAACAACTTCACAAAGCAGCCCCACCAGGCAGGCAAACTGGCCACAGATGGGCTGGTGCTTGTTTTAAGGCTCTTAGCTCCAAATCTGGCCAGTTATCACTCCTTCTGGAGCCTGAGATCCTCAGTAGCACAGCTCTTGTTGGGCTAGTGTTTACCAAAAACTATCCAGTGGGTCCAAAAGTGATTTATGGGTGAAATTCAGAAAATTAAAAAGTGCAAAAAGAAAGTTTTGTGTGCAAAATGAGCAGAAATCTGATCAGAATCTGACCCTGCATCTCTCACTGTGTGTGCATGGATGTGTGGGAGCAGGGAGGCAGAGGAAATATGTGAGAGAAGCCATAAAAGCTCCCAGATAATGCCTCCAAAGTATTTCTAAGCCATTGCACAAGTAACAATATACAGAGACCTAAATTCAGACACAAGGGATCTATTTACGTGGATAGAAGAAACCTCATGTGGAATACGCTTACAAAGAACCTTCTTTAGGCAAAACAAACAAACAAACACTGGAGTCATTTATCTCCTTACCCTCTTTCTGTGCTGGAATACAGGAGCTTCACAGTGYTACAGTCCCAAACCGTGGCAGGGGCCTCCTGCTGTCCCTGCAGAATCCCACTTCAGTTCATTCAGCTGATCAGCAGCAGAGGGCCCGTTTCATGGGAGGACAAGGTAGGGTCTATGGTGCAGCAGCCTGTGAGACCAGGGTCTTTCCAAGCCATGTAAGGAGCCAGTGGGAATTGCCAGGGCAGCAGTCTCCAAGCCAAAACAGGAAGGAACACATTAGAGTTCAGTAACAGCTACACTGCTAAAGCTCTTCTCCAAATACCTTTTCTTMCAGAAAGAAAGTTCTCTGTTTGCCTGAAGATTATCTCAGCATGAAATTGGTCTTTTAAAACTAAGCATCCAGGAGCTGAACATTTTTCTTGATGTTGCTGAATCGGACTCATAGTCTTTACCTCGTATTGAACTTGGTAAGATTGGAATAATTGAATGAGGGACAGGCAAATTCAGCAGCAGAAATAATGGATTATTACTCCCAGATGAGAAATGGAACCGCAGCTTCTCATTACAGTGAATGCAGTTAGCACTTCCCTGTGTCACACTCACATACGAGCCCTTACGGTGCAGCCCCAACAGCATCCATCCCACACCAACAGCATCTTCAACTCTGGGGAGAGAGGAAAGCAAACTGGAGGAAGTCATCCTAAAACACAACTTGTTAGTGCCCACTTCCCTTATAAGCTGCTTAGAACAACAGCTAAAAAGCATTGGGATAAAGRAGAGATTTTCAGGTAGGTAAATGCCAAAATACTGTAGAAAGTTAAAATTTGGATTAAATTGGCTCCAGCTATCACGTGCAGGCATAAAATCAATATTGGATTTTTGGTGGATTTTTGCTGCTGCTACCAAGAGTCATTTCTTCATCCTCTTCCCCTTTGTAAGCGGGACAACGCAATGATCACTACCAGGGCTCTCCTTGGCTCATGTTTGCTTTYCTTTGGAATGGGAATGGCTGGCAAAGGCAGCTCATTGTCTGTGAATCTGCAAACCTCTGCAGGGAATCCAGCAAATGTGTTGGCTATTAAATCCAGGCCTGCCAGGAAATGCAGGGAGAGCAGGTGGCACTGTGAAGCAAAATGTCTACACAGAGTTTGGGAAACAGGAACTATTCCTGACAAATCTCATTTTTACTGAAGGCAGAGCCACTCCTCAAACCCCAAGCAAACATCATACATCAACTCAGGGAAGCAAATATTTCAGACCAAGTTTCTGTCCTTGTGTTAAGAACCTTACCCATCATCATTACAACCTACCCTTTATTCTTGTTTTTTCCAAAAGCAGTGAGGCAGTTACCAGGGACTCTCCTGTTTTCTGCCAAGGAGCTCTGCACATAATAAACTTTGCATGACTGACTGTTCTTACTTGTCCAAGGAGACTTCCTGGACAACTGATCTTTCAAAAGCAGCAACCTTCGAGCTGTTACAAAGAAAAACATYTAAGCAGCGCTAAGTTACTTAGAAATATTTTCATGCTCAAAGAACTGAAAAATTATTCAGTATTCTCACATCTCCCATAAGTGTTCACTTCTARGCAGGGATCAATCAGATGGATTTTCAGATCATTACATAGATTTGAGAAGTCATTTAAGAATCTTCAAAAAATGTCCTCTCAGTCAGATGCACAGCACTGCTGACAAAATACTGTAACTCACCACACTGGTGGTTTATCTCAACACCACTTTGAACAGTAAAATACTCATAAAAATCCACTACTGGAATATGTTATCTCATCAGCACAGGGTGATAAGATTAAATTATTTGGTGTTAGAACTGATAAGGATTACCATATCAGTGTTCAGCTTGTTGAAATCGTATTACCTAGTGCCATTGACAGTAATCACATGAAAATTCTGGATMATTTCAAATTATTCAGTAATAATTACCATATTGTGCTGTAGGCAAAGGGAGATGCTGGAATCTGCACAGCCAGGGCCGAATTTGTACAATGACTCAGTGTGATGGGATTTGTACCTTAAGAAAATTGACTGAGCTGATATCCTTTAATCTTTCCTTTGGGGAATGCACTGCTCCAAATCAGAGCAGGACAGGAGGGAAACAAGAAAATTATTTTTAAAGCTAGCCAGTTCCTCTACAGCTCCTGTAGTAAATTCAGGAYGAGGTTTGGACTCTTTGGGATGGGGAGTAGCCTACTGTGGTCTGTGTTTAGCCACTATTCCTGCAGGCTCCTAGACCATGTGGCAACACAAATAAATGGCCTGTGATGACACATGCAGTGAGAACTTGAGCACAGAGCATCTCAGTTTGGTTGAACAGATGCAGCTTTGACACACACTGTTAGGCAGCCACTTTCACAAGARCTGGCCTAACTTTTGTTATTAACTATTATTTGCTTGGTGTCTTCAGTGTGTACTCAACCTCTCAGACACACCCAAACACATAAATAGACCAACTGCCAACCTCAGAGAGAGCTTAGGCTTGATGGAAAGCCACAGAATAAGTAAGTAGATACATAAACACTGAGAAGACAAGAGGACTGCCTTATCCCTATTTTTACTCCTGCAAGAATTAAAATTTGCATGGAAATATGTTTTCTAAGACAACACATAGGTGTAATTCTATGAGGTGAGAACTCATGGGCAGGCACAGGATAGAAGATAGGAAAGGAGTAGATCTGTTTCCATATGCTACATGKGCATGTTCTTTCTCACTCAATTCCTTTCTGTATGAATTGGTCTCCTGCCCTTACTAAACTGTTACACAGAAAGGATGATCTCAGATACAGAGCTGCTGTCATGCACTGAAGCATCAAACCCTTTCTGCCAGCCAACCAAGCAACCACATGACCACCATGTCTTCCCTTGAACTCATTTATCTTTTGTCACTGCTTAGAACACTCTGTCTAATTTTAGAAGGCAGTTCTGCAACCCTTGCCGTGAATAATACTTGTTCTGGCCAATAGTCCCAAAATGTACAAGAGAGATGCCAGAATCACAGAAACRCAGAGCTGGGACAGAGCTCAAGAGGTCGTGGGGTCCCTCTGATCAGACCTGCCTTTCTGGGTTGACACACATCCAGACACAGACCCCCCCATGCCAGAGCTTTACTGCTTCCACAGCAATTTATCCCAATATACTTCCCTCTCCCTACCACTTATTTTTTTCCTTAAAATGGAAAAATCTGCYCTGCTTAAAATCAAGTCTATTGCCTTTTATTCTTTCAGTTTCAAAGAAAGCAGATTATTACCCTTTATTTACCTTTTCTTTAAACTGAAAAAATAATTCAAATTCTTTAACTTTCTTCATTCATCTTCTCATTATTTCTGCTGACTTCATCTAGGTCCTTCCCAGCTGCCTTGTACCTTCTCAGGCAGCACCCCAAGAGTGCTTCTGCTGATCCCCAGCACTGCTGATGAGCAGGAGGGGGCTGTGTATCCGAGAGCCCACCCTCTGTTCCTGCCCTCGGGTGCTTCCCTTTTCACAGGACCAGGCCACTGTTGACTCATGCTCAGCTTGTGACATCCCAGATTATTTTCTGCTCTATCTGCTATTTAGAAAGCTGTCCTCTGCCGTGCCTTTCTGCACGGAATTGCTCTTGTCTAAATGTTTTATCATGCATCAGTCCCTATGCACCCTCATCTTCTCCTGGGCTATATTTCTAACTTTCAAGATAGTTTTGAATTCTAAGCTTGTACTCTAYCATATTAGCAGTGCATACAAATGTTACAGGAATGCTTTCCATTCCGTCATCCAGGTAACTAATAAACATACTGGGCCAAGGACAAACTAAAGGCTGGATTCTGTATCTCCATTAGGCAATATTTTCTAATAATTTCAAATCTAAAGAATTAGTGAACTTGAGCACAGCTGAGAAATGAGGTCCTTAGGGTACAGATGCATTAGTAACACCGAGGGTTGCAGGTATTTGTMCCAGCAGGAGAGTAATAAACAAGAATGCGCAGTTAAAGCCCATTTAGAAAGAAGATTGGGCAGCTACAGTAATTTTCATGCCACCAATTTTCTTTCCATCAGCCACAGCAGTTACACTCACCACAGGAAACCCACTATAATCTGTCACAATACRGGCCTTACACTTTTGGATTTAGAACGTTTAGAAATACTTGTTCATAATTTTTCAAAATCCTACACATGGATATAAGTCTACAAATACGTTTCACATCCCTGGTTTCTTGTTTTAGCTCTTACTCATTGAGATTCTGATGTAAATAAAGTTGAATACACACAAACATTTTACTGTTAGATACTCCAATGACCAAAGCAAGGACCTGTAGCCTCACAGAAAATCTGGGGGCTGTTTTCTTGAACTATATTATAAAAACCATTGTACCAGATTTCAGACTGAGTCCGGACAAACACAACATCTAATCCTGTGTAACACTGGATACTTTGGAAAACAGGGTAAGGAATAAATTAATTCCTCTAACACCCTCCCCAGATCTATCAGTGGCTYAGGTATTTTCTGAGTATTTAATTTTGCATCTGGGTTATCACACATGCAAGCTTCTACCTGACTAATTTCAGCTACTATTATTTCAACTACTTTCAGTATTCCTTGCATTGAAATGGATAGCATAACCCCCTAGAATCTCACATTCCATGCAGTGCCACGGCTCTATTGATTCTGATCTCACAATGCCAATATGCACCCATCAGTCATTGAGCCTGAAATAGTTTTGAAAGATTTGTCAGAAACTATCACATGAAAACTAAAAGGACAGAAGAAATGACTGTAAAATTAAATTATTCATTTTTCCACAGGGACATGGAAAAAAGGACAGTCTTTAAAGGATTAGAATAAATTGGCTACAGCAATCAAATCTGCAAAATGCTGCAAAATTGAAAGGCGATTCCAAATGCTGCTGAAGCCACGCAGGGTCAAAATTTTAATGAAGTTCCACTAAAAATGCATAATCAGTAATTGCATGACTGAACTGAAAATCTCAGAAAAAAGGTTTGAAAGAAAATAAGATGGATGTTACATTTGCAATTGCTGCAACATGAGCTCAAACATTCCTAAACTGCTCATCAAAGAAAAAGATAACATATTTCCCACATTGGGAAAGATTTTCTCAGCTCAGTTCCTGTGTGCTTGAAGATAAAAGACATGCTTATCAAGCAGTATGTAGATACATGGAGAGCAGGGAGGGACAATGCCCCACTTCTACCTCAAGAGTCCTTTTATGTCTCATGAATTTGTATGTGCTTGGCCTTTTTATTTTAACTTGACAGCCTCCACTGCACCACCACAAACATCCTGAGTGTGCAACACTTGGTTTATTTCCCTTCCTGTAATTCATACCTTCTACTCTGAAGCTTTTGCATGTGCAGAATATCAGGCGTGTCAAATTGCCAGCAGTGAGACCACTCATAAATGTGTCTGTTGAAATGGAAAGAAAATGCCATCTCATTTGAAAACGAATTTTAGTTGCCCATTACGTTTGCAAGCGTCCCATTCAGAGTGACTGCTTCCATGCCAGTAGTCTCATCTTTCTAAGAGGAACAAAARAAGTATAAATAGACTCTGACCCCTGTTATTGCACAGAGTATTAAAGAAATAGGAAAGTTAAGGAAAATAAATGTAACCTGATAAAAATTTAGATGCATCTAAAAACATGAATGAACACTTTATTATTACAGATATGGAAAGTRCAGCCCATAACTACACATTACTTTTGGGGCTTGCAAAATCTAAAAATTACATTTTATCAGGCAGTTTGGCCTTTTTYTCATACCACACCTATAGTACTTTATGCTGTTGAGAATGTATACAAACCATTTTGGTGATATTTTCTGATAATGCTGATTAAAGGAAGATGAAAAAAGACATGAATACAGAACAAGGAATCAAGAAATGTGGGCCGGGCTTCTTCGCTGTGCTGCTTTGTCCATGACATAACCAGAAACTTTGATTTCACTGACTCAGTCTTCTCATCTGCAAAATGAGGATAACATCTGAATGCCTCTCAGCGGAATGGTGAAATTTAATTTCAGCATGTGTATAAAGGACTTGGAGATTGCTAAGTTGCACGGTGTTATTACCATATATTTTAAACATAAACCTGGGAAATTTGGCATTGAATGTGTAGTTTTTTTCCCCTTTAGCTGCCCTTTTGTTTTAAAAAATACTACTAATTATTGACATTCTATTAACACTGAGAGGAAACAACAAAGAATTCTCTGCACACATATATAGCTGACATAACAAAAAAAGAAACAAAGAACAGGGCAAGGCTGTGGTCTGAATATTCAAGCTAACATGGAGCCCTGCTCAGAATATATAAAAGGTTCCATTTTTGTTCTCTTGAAATACTACCTGATCATAGTGCTATTTTTTCTGCATTCATCACATTTACGGGATCTTTTTTTTTTTGGCCCACTGGCAGGCAAACTTTCTGTTATGATTGCAAAGGGAGTTGCCTGCACCAGACCCAAAGAGCCTACACTTTAATATGGTCATGGATGCTGCTTTATCCTCACTCTTCTCAGTGTAAAACCAGAGGCAAAATGAKATTATTCCCTAATTTACTGATAACCAACTAGAGCAGCATCTCTCAAGAGCTCTCTATTAGAAAGCAATTCATCATCATCAATAACACATTGGTCTWAGGTTGGAAGGRACCTTAARGACCACCCAGTTCCAACCCTCTTGCAGTGAWGGGATGACATTTGCAGTTGCTGTGGGGACAAAAATGAACCCTTGCCTGTGTGGGCTCCCCTCAGCACCAGCCCCAGGGAACCATGATGGCTCCTGACGCTCACAGAATATTCAAATATTAAATCTCTAAACCACTAAACCTAAGGCGTGCTTAAGAGGCTTCTCGATCCGGCACTGGGTGATGTGGTTTAGTGGTTGCAGTGGGGTGGACGCCTGGACTTGGAT